>NC_068576.1:29153314-29456345 GCF_025698545.1 Gossypium raimondii | reverse complement strand
AATTAATCACAATGTAGTATAGGAAAATATTCCCTAGTCTCATATAGGTCCTTGCATGATGTTTATTTCACATTTTAGTCCCTCAATTTAATATTTCTTACAATTTAACTCAAAATAATCAAATTCATCAAAAATTCAAAAACAAATATTATAATCTATCACATATCTTTTATTTTCTACTATCAGCCAACAAAAATCACAAACTATCATAAACGGCACATCACAAAATTATCATAAATTCCAAAAATTAAAGCATGGGTTTTGAAGAACACGAAGCAACGATCTCAAAAACGTAAAAATTATAAAAAAAACCGATCAAAAACTAACCTTAATTTAAGCTCCAACAATGGCCGAATGTTTCAAGCTTTCAAACCCTCTTTTTCTTTTCAACATTCGGTGAACAAGATGAACATAATAGCTCTTTTTTTATTTTATTTATTATAACATATATATTATTATTCAATTACTACATTAACATTTACTAATTAAAATATAAAACATATACACTATTCGACCCTTTTGGAAAATAAAGACTCCATATTAAAAGAACAACCACTATTCGACCCTTTTGGATTGAACCCCTAAATTTTCATTTTACGCGATTAAACCCTTTTTATTAAATCAGCACTCAAACAACAAAATTAAAACACGGAAATTTCATGGATATAAATTCACACATAATAAACACACAAAATAATATTAAAATATTTTTTGACTCGAATTTATGGTGCCAAAACCACTATGTCCGATTAGGGTCTAAATCGGGTTGTTACAACTCTCCCCCTTTAGGGATTTGCGTCCCCGAAAATCTTACCGATGAATAGATGTGGGTAACGTTCTTTCATTGCATCCTCAGGCTCCCAAGTTGCTTCCTCAACTCCGTGTTTATGCCATAGTACTTTAACTAACGAGATTTTCTTATTTCGTAATTCTTTAACCTCACGAGCCAGAATGCGAATCGGTTCTTCTTCATATGACATATCGGATTTAATCTCAATCTCTGTCGGACTAACCACATGTGAAGGATCAGATCAGTATCTACGGAGCATCGAAACATGAAATACATTGTGAATCTTTTCCAACTCAGGTGGCAACACGAGTTTATAAGCAACCGGCCCTATACGCTCTATAATTTCATACGGCCCAATAAATCTCAGACTCTATTTGCCTTTACAACCAAATCTGAGTATTTTCTTCCATGGCGAGACTTTCAAAAACACTTTTTCTCCAATCTGAAACTCAATATCTTTACGTTTTAAATCTACGTACGAGTTCTAACGATCTGACGCAGCTTTCAGACTATCACGAATCACTTTCACTTTCTATTCAGTCTCTTTGATCAAATCGACCCCGTGTACCTTATTTTCATCGAGCTCAGTCCAATACAAAGGTGTTCAACATTTACGACCATACAAAGCCTCATAAGGTGCCATTTTGATACTCGATTGAAAGCTATTATTATACCCAAATTCAATCAAAGGCAGATATCGTTCCCACGAACCTTCGAACTTTAGAATGCAACATCTCAACAAATCCTCAAGTATATGAATGACTCGATCTGACTGACCATCTGTCTGGGGATGGAAAGCTGTGCTAAAATGTAATTTCATTCCTAAAACATCTTGCAGTTTCTTCCAGAACTGCGATGTGAACCTCGGGTCTCTGTCCGAAATAATAGAAATAGGTACACCATGCAACCTCACTATCTGAGACACATATAATTCAGCTAGCTTATCAAGTGAATAATCTGTGCGAACCGAAAGAAAATGTGCTGATTTAGTCAATCTATCTACAACAACCCAAATTGCATCTTTCTTGCTCGGTGTCAATGGTAAACCGGTCACAAAATCTATCGTGGCCCTGTCCCATTTCCACTCTGGTACCATGATCGGCTGAAGCAATCCAGAAGGTACTTGATGCTCGACTTTTACTTGCTAACAAACTAAACATTTCAAAACAAATTCAGAAATGTCTCTTTTCATACTGTGCCACCAGTAGAACTGTTTCAGATCATTGTACTTCTTTGTGCTACCCGGATGAATAGATAACCGACCGTTATGAGCTTTGTTTAAAATCATCTGAATCAACTCTATTTTTCTTGGAACACATATTCAGTTTCTAAACCGTAAACATCCCTCAGCATCAATTTGAAATTCGAAGTCAACATTCGAATCACATTGAGCCCTCTTTGCTTTCAAATCATTATCGGCTTTTTGAGCCTCGCAAATTTGTGTGATAAATAATGATCTTACTTTTAATTCAGCTATTATTGCACCATCATTTGACATAGCTATATGCGCGTTCATTGCATGCAAAGTAAATAGTGATTTTCGGCTTAGAGCATCAGCAACAACATTAGCCTTTCCCAGATGATAATCGATCACAAGCTCGTAATCTTTTAGTAATTCTAACCATCGGCGCTTTTTCAAATTTAGATCTTTTTGGGTCATCAAATACTTCAGGCTTTTGTGATCGGAACAAACATGACATTTTTCACCAAACAGATAGTGGCGCCATATTTTCAGCGCAAACACAATAGCGACCAACTCTAGATCGTGCGTCGGATAGTTCTTTTCGTATGACTTTAACTGTCTCGAGGCATAGGCTACAACCTTTCCTTCCTGCATCAAAATACAGCCCAAACCATTTAAAGATGCATCGTTATAGATAACGAACGCTTTACCCGATTCTGGCTGAACTAGTACTGGAGCTTCGGTCAACAAGGCTTTGAACTGGTCGAAACTTTTCTGGCATTTCTCTGACCACTCGAACTTAACATCTTTCTGCAATAGCTTCGTCACCGGGGTTGCAATCATAGAGAATCCTTTCACAAACCATTTATAGTAACCAGCGAGCCCCAGAAAGCTTCGAACTTCAGAGACATTTCTCGGAGGTTTCTAATCAAATATAGCTAAAATTTTACTTGGATCAACCCGAATACCGGATGCTGATACGACATGGCCCAGAAAACTAACTTCACGTAACCAGAACTCGCATTTACTGAACTTTGCATACAGCTGTTTATCTCGCAAAGTTTGTAACACAAGTCTCAAATGTTCGGCATGCTCGGTTTCATCTCGAGAGTAGATCAAAATGTCATCTATGAATACTACCACAAACTAATCCAGATACTGTCTAAAGATCCGATTCATCAAATCCATGAAAACAGCAGGTTCATTAGTAAGTTCGAAAGGCATAATCAGGAACTCGTAATGTCTGTACCTCGTTCAGAAAGTTGTCTTTAGCACATCAGAGTCTTTAACTCGCAACTGATAGTAACCCGATCTTAGATCTATCTTCAAGAACACTGAAGCCCATTTTAACTGATCAAACAAGTCGTCAATATGTGGAAACGGATATTTATTCTTTATAGTCACCTTATTGAGTTGCCGGTAATCAATGCACATTCTCATCGTTCCGTCTTTATTTTTCATAAACAACACTGGTGCTCCCTAAGGAGAGAAACTCGGTCGTGCAAAACCTCTATCTGTCAACTCTTGCAACTGTGCTTTCAACTCTTTTAATTCAATCGGTGCTATACGGTACGGAGCTATCGAAATCGGAGTCATCCCTGGTACTAACTCAATCGCAAACTCTACCTCTCGAATAGGTGGCAAACCTGGCAATTCTTTGGGAAACACATCCGAATACTCACACACAACTGGTACAGATTCAATCTTCTTTTCATTTACTTTAATATCAAGTACATATGCAAAGTAAGATTCGCAACCTTTTCTTATATACTTCTGAGCTAACATTGAGGATATTATTGCCGGTAAACCATTTAGATTGCTAGAATCAATTTGAATGATCTCATCATTCTGGCACCGTAAATCAATAGTCTTTCTTTTGCAGTTTACAACAGCATCGTGCAAGGTCAAACAATCCATACCCAGAATTATATCGAACTCGTCGAATTGTAACAACATCAAATCAGTTAGGAAATACGAGTTTCGAATCATCAACGAACAATTCTTACAAACTTTGTGAACCAGAACACACCGACCCAAGGCGTTTGATACTCTAATCACAAACTCAGTAGACTCAACAGGCAGAGTCTTACTGGATACCAAAGTATCACACACATATGAATGAGTCGAACCAGGATCAATTAATGCAATTACACTGGTATCATAGAGAGTGAATATACCAGTAATAACACCTGGAGATAAAGCCTCCTCACGTGCGCCAATAGCATATGCTCTTACAGGTGCGCGAGCCTCAGACTGAACTGCTGTGTCCGTAGTCCCTCTCTGAGTACCACTCCTAGCTCCCATGTTTCTAGGTGGTCTACCTCTAGCTGCAGCACTACTCGTTCTCACACTCTGAACATTATCTTTCTTAACTAGCTCTTGACAATCCCGAATGAAATGACCCTTCGATCCACATCTATAACAAACTCTGTTGTTATACTTACCCTAACATTCACCTACATGTCATCTTCCATACTGTCGACACTCAGGTTTATTATTACTGACACTGCCAACACTTGATTCTTGTGTAATTTGTGGCTTGGAGTTAGAATATTGTTTCACAAGTTCTCTATTTGCATACCCAACTGAAGCATTTTGAACGACTGGGTGCATCTCTAAATGTTTTTGACGAAGACTGATGCGGTTTACTCATAGATCTTTTTCTCTCGTCTCTATCTTCGAAATTTGCTCTCTTCTTTTCTTTGCTGAGTTTTTCCGCTTTACAAGCTCTTTCAACTAAAACCACCAACTCGGTCAAATCAAGAATTCCAACCAGTAGTTTAATATCTTCGTTTAAGCTCTCGACGAATCATTTACACATTATAGCTTCAGATGAAACACACTCTCGAGCATATCGGCTAAGTCTCACGAACTCCCGCTCATATTCTATTACGGTCTTACAACCCTATTTAAGTCTGAGGAATTCCTTACGTCTTTGATCGATAAATCGTTGGCTGATGTATTTCTTTCGAAACTCTATCTGAAAGAATTCCCAAGTGACCCGTTCTTTCGGAACAACTGAAACCAGTGTATTCCACTAGTGATATGCAGTGTCTCGAAGTAATGATATAGCACATTTCAAGCACTCATCGGGTGTACACGATAATTCATCGAACACATGGATAGTATTGTCGAGCCAAAATTCAGCCCGCTCAACATCGTCATCAACCATGGCCCTAAGCTCTTCAGCCTCAGATTTTCTAATTTTATCGACAAGGGGCGCATGAAATCTCATCGGATCAAGTACTTGAGGCACCACAGGTATCGTAGGTGGATTAGTCTAGGGTAGGGGTTGTTGTACAACTGGATTAGTCTGGATATACTGAGTAAACCAATCATTCATCATTTGGTAAAAGGCTTGTTTAGCCTCACCCTCTTGGGTAATCGAAGTCGGTCGAGAATTAACCGGCGCTGTCCCTTACACGGGAGCAGCTGCTACACTCTCGACATCATCAGCTACAGCTCAATCGGGATCAGAATCCATTTACTATATAAAAACACATTTTTTTAATGTCAGGAATCATCACACTATCGCAACATATATTATGGCATATATAGCTAGACTCACACGCGCTACGTTAGTCCTAGAATCGACTAAACCGTAGCTCTGATACCAATCAAATATAACACCCCTAACCCGTAACTGTCACCGTAGGGTTACGAGGTATTACCAAACCAAATTCAAATTCGAATAATCATAGATGTACACATGTTCAACCTACTAAACCAACCAAGTCTTAAATCAAAAAGGTAATATCAACTTATTACGAGTCATTTCATATCATGCATCGAACATATTCGTAAACACATAACTCATAATTAAAAATTATGCAGAATATTTCAAACACCACTTTTGGTCATACCTCATTTCGCCTACTCGACTAACAAATCAATTATAAACAACAACGACACAATTATGTATATAAAACTCACATTTAAAATTTACTTATTTTAACATATGTACCTATACCAAACCTTATAAATACAAGCATTTATAAACATTGGGTCTAATATACCATGAGCATTTATATAATTTCATAGTATATTCACATATTATTATTCAAATACACAAAATTGTTGATCAAATTGCATATAAATATTTGTTCATCAAATAAATAAAGTTACTATTCATATGGTAAACTTTTCAAGCTTTAACCGAATATAATTTTATTTTAACCAATGTCAAATTCAACAATATCTAACATTTTCATGCCAAACATACCAACACCGATCCTATATATATAGTAAAAATTATTCTCCCAATGAATCAAAGGTCATTTATAAGACCAATTTCATAAACAAGGTTTATTATGCAAATAACCAATTTCAATACCCTATAATCACGAAATCAATATACAACTTTCACATAGTAAATGATAATCCAAATTCAATTTCAATTACCGAATATAAAGATATTAAATTAGCATATTATTCTTATATATATAATAAATCAAGTCAAAGCATTTTATATTAATCTCAACCATTTACGAAGCATAGCCAAATCATCAACCATAATATTCAATCAAAACATGAAACCATTCATAACAAAATAAACAAGCCATTTTTGCATGGCTTATTATATATACACACTTCATTCAAAATATATATTCAAAAGGGTACTATAGCCTATACATGCCATAGATTTTATATTTAACTTTTATAAATACCGATGGACGGACGATAGTGTGATTGACGTCGCTGACGATCCCTGAGCTCATAACTAGCTTCCAAAATCTATAAAACCGAATGAAACACACATACACCATAAGCTATCACAGCTTAGTAAGTCATAATCAATTAGACAATTCAATAATGTTAATAATTCAATAACAAAACCGAAGAATGCAATCATATTCATATATATATATACATTTGAGCTTGCAAAATTTAATTATCTAATATGTAACTATGAATCAATTTTAACTTGGCGAATATACATGTAAATAAAAACGTAACTATTTTTTTTTACTTTCAAATCATATACCCACTCTTTACCAAATGTACTCATTCATATATAGATGCATATAATTCACAATTACAATATCACATATACTTACCATTTTGCCGAATATAGACCTTCATATACTCATATACTTTCATTTACCTCATATAAATTTTCTTATCACAATTGAAATAACCAACTTACCTTGATATCATGTATTATTCAACCATTTCATACTTGACCTATCATGTACTAAATAATTGGTCGAGGCCATAAAAAGTTGCACAATTAGTGCGCTTTCTCATCTAACCAAATTACTCAGGTATCGCACACTTAGTGCTCGTTATTCAACAAAATTTCATGGATATAAATTCACACATAATAAACGCACAAAATAATATGAAAATATTTTTTTGATTCAGATTTGTGATCCCGAAACCACTATGTCCGATTAGGGTCTAAATCGGGCTGTTACAATCCTATTGTTTGTCTACTAAATTCTCTTGACTCTGCCTTGCTTCTCTACAGTTTCTGTGAGCAATACACTTTCAATTTCGATATTTAATAGTAAAGGTCCCGACAGGTTTCTTCTAGTCATAAGCTAAAGGAATCTACCAAAAGCAAATAAAAGAAAAACTAGAATGTCAAAATTAAACTAAAAACAAAAATGAATAAAAAATTACAAAGTTAATAAAATAAAGTGTTCCTAATATTTTAGTCCCTGGTAACGACGCTAAAAACTTGATGTGTCTCACAAAACTAACTATAAATATGATAAAGGTAAGCGCACCTATTGAACAACAGTATAGCTATGGTGAGTAAAGATATCGTATCCACGAGGACTAAAAGTATTAGTAATTATCGTTTTCTTATTATTTAGCTGACAATTTGAAGTGATGAGTTTTAATCTAAAATCACTAAACTAATTTAACTAAGAACGCAACAAAGAACGAATCAGGAAAATAATCGAAAGATAACCAATGAAAGAAACAATACCCAGGGAAGAATCCACTTAGACTTCATTTATTATTATGACTCTGACTTAAATGATTTATTCACTTGGCGTCTTGATCCGTAAAAATCCCTAAATTATGTTAATATCTCTTTCAAGAGTAAAAACAATTGACTCTAGGTTGATTAATTGAAATATCTTTCTAATTAAAACCTCTATTGTCGAATTAACTCGACCTATGGATTCCCCTATTAGATTTGATTCTAATCTGATAGATTTATGCCGTCCTATTTCTAGGATTGCATGCAACTCCACTCAATTATGCTAGATCTAATCTTAAACAGGGACTTTTCCTCCACTGAATCAAGTACATTAAACATGAATTAATATCCCATAAATATTAAAACTAGAAATAAGTAAACATAATTGAGAAAAAGAATAAAGTATTTATAATGTAAAATAGAAATTAAATAATAGAATTTGTCATAATCCTGAATGAAAACATCTTAAAGTCAGAATAACCATAAGACATAAAGAAACTCATAAAAACTTTGAAAGAAATTAAAAGGAGATCTTCAATCTTGATGGAGATCCACTTCTAAGTTGGCTCCGATAGTGTTCTTCGAGTGTTTTCTTCGATCCTCTCTGATGGTTCACTTATGTCTTCTTCTAATTAGTATTTACAGACTTTAGAATGCTTAGAAAGCCTAGAAATTGTGTTTTTTTGCTTATCTGGGAAGCACGGTGTGAAATTAACACAGGCTGGCACATGGGCGTGTGTCCAACCCGTATAGAAATGTCCAGGCTGTGTGGCTCCTGAAAACAGATCTATTTGTCTGATTTTAGCTCATTTTTTGCTCATTTCACTCCCAAATGCTCTCCTAAGTAAAGAAACATGAATTTAAAGGATTAGAAGCATCAAATTCACTAATTTGCATAATTAATCATCCAAAAGCTCATTAAGAATGAGATTAAAATACGTTACTTTTATAGCTTATCAGTGCAAAAATCATTTGAGGACAATAATACAATGTATATTAATTTAATTCATCAATAATTTTATTAATCAATTTATTCGAAAAAATTACAATTGTATATTGACGAAAATACTAGACTTAGGGCATCAGATCCAACAGTCTCCCACTTGCCCTGGTGAAGTAGGTGAGTCATGTTTCACATTATTATACCCTTCTATATATTTCCCAATGAGCTCTCTAGCTATAAGAGTCTTGGATAAACAAATCCTCGAGGTTTGTCCTCATATGCGATCTTTGACTACGTCTACCATTCTATCAAACACTATTGTGTCCCTTTTGTGGTTAGTTTGGGTTTAGCTATATCTATACTATTATAGTTTCATAGCTTTTCCATACCTCATATTTGCCCCTCCATAGTGATGTTAGCAATGAAACCCTGCTTGACACTTGTTCACACTATAGAACTACCATTTAGGACAAAAACATAGACGGATATCAATTTCCTCGAATCCTGACACATTTAGGAAGTCAGAATCAATATATCTGTTAGGAGTGAGATCTCATCTAGAATATACAAGCATATAATCCATCATTCTCAGTAAGTACTTGAGTATATGTTTAATTGCTTGCCAGTGCCTTGGTCTTGGATTTGTCTGATATTGACTTACCAACCCCACTGTAAAACAAATATTTAGGCGTATGCATAGCATATCATACATAAGACTTCCTATTGTTGAGACATAAAGAACCTTTCTCATGTTTTCTCTTCTCCGTTTATCTCAGGATAGTCTTCTAATGAGAGATGAAATCCCAATATGGAGGGTTGATTTCCTTTCTTTGAACCAGTCATTGCATAACACTCCAATATCTTGTCTATGTATGAAGCATGAGACAGTGCTATCACTTTATTCTTTTGATGTTTTAGGATTTGAATATCTAGAAAAAAATTAGCTTCTCCCAAGTTCATGCTAAATTGTTCGGTTAACCACAATTTAACCGATGATAATGTCCCTACATCATTTCCAATTAGTAGAATGTCATTGACATATAAAACGAGAAAAACCACATTTTTATCCCCTAAATGTTTGTAACCACAAGGTTCATCTACGTTTTGCTCAAATTCAAAAGTCCTGATCACTTGATCAAATCTTCGAGTCCATGAGCGAGATGCTAACTTTAGCCCATATATGGATCTAAGTAGTTTGCTAACTTTATGCTCATTTCCTTTAGCTATATATCCGGGGGGTTGCATCATGTAGATGCTATTTTCAATATAGTCATTCGAAAATGTTGTCTTAACATCCATTTGCCAGATCTCGTTATTGAGAGCCACCACAATGGATAGTAATATGCGGATTGACTTGAGAATGGCAACCAGAGAGAATGTTTCTTTGTAAACGATACCTTCTTTTTGAGTATAACATTTTCCTACAAGTCTGGCCTTATAAGTTTCCACTTTTCCATCCGCATTTCTTTTCCTCTTGTAGATCCACTTACACCATATGGGTTTTATCCCTTCTGGTAAGTCTAGAAGTTCCCAAACTGAGTTGGAACACATAAAGCCCATCTCAGCTTTCATAGCTATTTCCCAGAGCTTGGAATCAGCACTCTGCATCACTTCGTCATGTGTAACTGGGTCATCATCTTCTTGCTCGACAAACTTAGTGTTAAGAACACTTCCGTCAGATTAGAAGAACTCAGGCGTACGAGAGACCCTCCCACTACGAAAAAGCTCCCTATGTTGCTGATTATTTACAGATCTACTATTAGGATTTGATTTTGGAACTATTTTTATAGGGTTTTGTATATTTCCGAAAAGCTCTTCGAGTACCTCTTAACTCTGAGGTTATAAAATAGAAATTGAATGTGAAAATGGTTGTGTATTGATAATTCATTATGTTTGTTTTAATCGGTAGCTAATGTCGACCCAGATACATCGTCAAAGAAAAGAAAATACAAAGTTGTCGATGAATGGCTCAGAGTTTACGGTTTGTGTTTCTATTATCCGAACTATCTTGTAATTGTTTCATATTAAATTGTTTGTACCTGGTAAGAATGCAAGGTGAGATCCTTTGTTAAAATGAAATGTATTGGATTGATTTGAATTGAATTGTTTGATGATTATAAGGACTAAATTGAATATATGTGGAAAATGTAAATGTTTATACAAATATGAAATTGAGTATTATTGAGATGATTTATTTCTGCCATATCTTGGATAAATGTATTCATGATGATTATTCATGTGAATAGAGGTTTTGGTTGATAATAAATTGAGTAATGAATACCCTATTAACTGTTTGGGTAGAGTCGAATATAGTTGGCATGCCATAGGATTGGAAAAGATCAAGGTTACTTCGACTATGAGTCGATAAGGAACTGGGTGCCAATTTGCTTCGGTTATACTAATGAGACATTGGTTGTCAAACTTATTGATAAGTGTTGGGCGTAACTATTTGCTTCAGATTTATCCAATGAAGCACTGGGTGCGAAACTAGTGTGTTGGTTGGATTCGTGTAACTATTCGAGTCTGAGTCATGTTAATAGGGAAATAAATGGTGAAAATGAAATATTCACAATTGAATTGATGGTGATAAACAAGTCCATGAAAATGAAAAAAAAAATCTATTGAGATGTAATTTTTTTTTTTGAAATGGTAAATGGATAAGATTGTTCATTGATAGATTATGTGAAATGTGAAATGAGTTGGAATATTGATAGATTATGTTTATTGAACTCATGAATTGGAAATTGAGATGGAATGTGCCAAATCTGAATTGAGTTAACAAATGTCATATGAAATGGAGTTAACATGTCGTATTGTTAGTTGTGAACAAAGAATGTATGATTTGGTATATATTACATGTTAATTGCATATCATAATTCATTTTTAACTTATACATATAAATTGACTTATGTTATGCTTTAATGTTCGGATTATAGAAATACCACTGAGTTATACACAAGGTGCGATTTTTTCTTCCGTGCACAGGCTAGGTACTTTTTGATTTGACCATCAACTTCAGCATCTAGCAACAATCCCAAACTCGAAGCATTGGTGATGCTCTAGTTATTAATGGCATGTACCTAGAGAGTCTTATGTTTGTACAAATGTTATATTTTGGATGAGATTGGTATTTTGAATAACATTAATATGTATATGTATAAATTTGTGATGGCAATGATCATGATGATGATATTTTGTTAAGTAGTTAGCTTGTATGTTATTTGTTTATAAAGTAATTAGGTGATATGTCATGGAGTAGATATGGAAAGGTGATAACTATACTTATATCATGCTTGAAAATATTTGGTAGATTTAGTGCATAAAATATAAGGTTGATTTGGAGCCAATTGTGAGATTGTTTCAATGGTTAAATGGATGCATGTTTGGTTGGTTGCTTTAAGGTGTCATTGAAGGAATATTGGTATGGTTTGAATGTGATATTTTGGTTAAATTATAAATTGTTGATTGAGGTGACAATTATGGCATATTGGATAGGCACTTAGGATGATTGTTTTAAGTGATGTTTTTGGTATGGTTTTGATGTTTTTGAATTGGTTGAGATATGATGTAATGTTGGTTTGTGGCATAAGTGAACTAGGGATAGAAAACTTGTATTGAAAGGTTTCTTCAAGTACAGACGGCTATGTGACGTACACGAGCATATGGCATGACCGTGTGGTCTGTTGGTTATGGATGATATTTGGTGCACACGACCCTAGTCTGTTACATAGCCCAACAACACAGTTGAGTGACATCTTTTGAATATTTTCACTTTTGACCCACATGGCTTCAGTGAGTTAAACGGTTTGTTCACATGACCGTGTGACTCCAGCCATACATGGCATCAGGCTATTACACAGCTTGCCCACACAGCCATGTGTCCCATCCCCACATTGCCTCAGCCTTCCACATGGTTAAGGACACGACCGTGTGACCCCTGTTTGTAGAATTTTCCTATCTTTTTGTCTTTGTTTCAAATGGATCCCTATTTGATACCCGGTTGATTTTAAGCTTTTGTAAGCTCAATATTGACCCAAAGTTGGTTGTAATTCTTGTTATTACTTAATTATATTTGATGTATTGATATTTAATTGGTATTTTGAATAATAAATTGCATGTAAATGATTTGTGCTTGTCTGTAGCATTTTATTACTCGGGTTCTGCGACCGGACCAGGTAAGGGGTGTTACAAGTTTGATTATCATTCACCAATTTGTTTTACTCTTTAGTCCTTTCCTCCCTTAGGGTATTAACAAATTTGGTCCTTTAAATTTTTTATATTTATACTTTAACCTCATAAAATTTTAAATATTTACACTAAGATCATAACACTTTTCATATTTTTACAATTTAGTCCCTACCCTAAATTAATACGTCATGTCATACTTCTTGATTCAACTTCCTTTAATGTCCTACAATCTTCTCTTTCTTTGATCTTATACCTTATTTCACTAAGAATCTATCATATACGGTTTGGGACCAAGGGGTTTTGAGGATGTTACATTTCTCTCCCCCTTATAAAAATTTCGTCCTCGAAATTTCCCTCATCTCAATAACCAACTTTTACTTTTCTTCAAATGGCCGCTTTCATTTTTGCATATCACTTATTTTGAATTATTCCATTAGTCACTTACTTTATTTCTTCCTTTTATTCGAATAAGCTTTAATAAAGTGCAAGGAACTCGGGAGGATACATAAAATTAAGTTGGAACATACAAATGCAATGTTCGGGATATTGTAGTGCAAATGCCACAAGTAATAGTTCTTCAATTATACTAGTAAACTAGATATTTGTGCATACATATATATGAAATAATTTAGATATAATAGAAACACGAGAATGTTATTTATCAGAAGCACATGTGTGCTAAATATCACAGGTACTGATGTCTGTATATTAGGACTGCATAACAACAATTATCAAGGGTGCATAAGCACGAGATAATCACGGACACCAGAGGTTAAATAACTGGGGCACCAGAGTGTAAAATATCAGGAGCATCGAAGTGCATAATGTCAGAAGCATTATATGCTAGCTTATTATAATAAAATCAAGATTTAAGGTTACTTTTCTCAATTAATTACTCTTTGGTTAAATACTAATCTACATAGGCTCTCCATTAACACTGTATTCACTATATTTATTCACGAATATAACATTTCACAATTTTCATGTTGTCACTACACTTTTACATTTCTTTTAAACAAGTCCATTATTTCGGGAATATATGTGAATTTAATCATCAATATTTACTAAATTTCAATCATTACATTCTTAGTTCATGACATACTATTGTTTTCATTCTTTCTAGTATTAATTCGCCATTTACTTAATTTAACTCACTTTTACTTCACTTACAATTTAATCCAATTTTCACAATGATGAAGTATTCAATTATTAAGATCATCAGCACTATTTAATTATATTATCACTCATCAAGATTTCACTCTTAAAATAAGGATTAAAATAATAAAAAAACAATAGAAACAAAAATAAAGCATTAAAAATTTATCAAATTGTACATGTTTACCCCATTGACGAAAGTTCTATTTTTTTCAATATTGAAATTTTAAATTTTGAAGCATCAAAATAAATTAAATAAATTATTGAAAAAATTATCCTTTTATAGTGTCAATCGATTTGTTACTATAATATTGAAATTAATTATTTTAATTTCCTTCAAGAATTTTAAATTTTATTTTATATTTCTAAATTAAAATCAACTCAAATAACTCATCTTTAATAATTATCTACTGAAACACAAATTTCTTTGGATTATATGATCTTGAATCTTCCATGCTAAGTTAAAAGAAAAGAAAATATTGCAATTAATTAAATTAATTAATTTTATCTTCCAAGCCAAAGAAAACTCATAATTTTTCATAATCTCTTTACCTAAATGAAGAACAAAAAAAATTAATTAATTGAAAAGATTTTTTCCTTTGTTTTTAGCATAGCATGAAAGGTTCGAGATTATTTAATCAAAGAGAATTTAAAATTTTGTAGGCAATCACTAAATATGAATTATTTGGGTTGATTTCGTTAAGATAATTTGAAAATATAAAATAAAATTTTAAAATTTGGAATGAGATTAAATTAATTAATTTCAATATTGTAGTAACAAATCGGTTTATATTATTAAGGATAAAAAATTTCAACAATTTATTTAATTTATTTTAATGTTTTGAAATTTAAAATTCAATATTAAAATAATAAATTCAAAAATTTTTTGGCAACGGATAAATAAGTACAATTTGACAATTTTTGTATTATTTTAGTTTATATCATTTTTCACTTTAATCCTAGATTTTTTACCCCAATCAATTTTTAAAAAGATATAATTTTTCACTAAAATGAAAGGGACCTAGAAGTTGGATAACCAAAATGAAAATGTAAATATGATGTGGCGCATAGAGTTAACTTCCATTAGAGATTTAATGCTTGGGTGACAAAAATGAAAGCACCTTAAAAGTTGGGTGGCAAACTTGTAAGGATTTCATTTTGTGTGACCAAAATGAAAACACCCTAAATATTAGGTGACCAACTAGATAATTTATCCTAAAAAGAAAATTGGTCGTAGTAACTAGTGTTGGATGGCAGCTAAAAGCCCAAGAAAGGTTTCATTAACTAACAAATCGAAACTATATCCAGCTAACCTTCCAGGATTTTGATGGAGTTCAAATAAAAGGATTTCCTTCCTCAAGTTTGGATCAACTCAACTTGGATTGCCAAGAACTTGCCCCAGGTCCCCCCCTAATTTGGGCTGAACCTGTTAAGCCTAATGGATACTTCAGGTCATCCCATATATATGCATATACAATTCAATCTAATGATCCATATATGTATATGGATGGAGAAGTAGAAAATATAGAAAGCAAAAGATAAACTCAGATGAAAGGAAATAATTATTTCAGAACAAAAAGCAAGTCACTCGAAAGCCGCCTAAACCAAGTAAAATACTTGATTTCTACAACATTCTCTCCACCACAGTATTTAATCTCACATCGTAGGAGAAAACATCAAATCTGTTTTTTCTTTTCTTCGAACATAATTGTTCCCACAACTTCACTTTGTTACTTCAGTCTTCCCTTCCTCGCCTGCTGCTGCTGTTTCCCTATTTTGTGTCTCACCCACAGCCACTGTTGCTGCTTTGCCTCCAACAGACGAAGGGTCTGTCTCCATTGATTCTTGTTTCACTGCCTCTACTGATTCGGTTTTCGTTGGCTCTGATGGTGTGTTGCTATCACTCTCAGTCTCAGCTACCCCCTTCCTTTCATTCTGCATAAATATGATCAGTTGAACGAATAAAATGACCCCATACTAACAAAACTCATTCAATGATTCCGAATGATGCGGCTTTTTTTTAATCTATGATCCTTCTTTGTGCACGAATGAACCATTGGACAAGATGCATGATACTAGGAGTGGTAAATTATTGATACTGACAGGACATCAGACAAGCAAGAAGCCATGGTGTCAGCTTAAATATGGCTAGAATATTGAGAAATGCCTTTTCTTTTGTTCTTTTCCCCTCCAATCTCCTGGTTGGAGTGCTGATTGTTAATACAAAATCAAAAGAAAAACACATGTGGAATAATTTTATATTCTTTTTGAATCGTCCCTTCAGTTGCACTTTCTTACCAACCAAACGGTACAAAACCAGTCATAATTGTGTGAAAGATGGTATTAAACAAATGAACAATCCCACCATCCCCTGGTAGCAATTAAAATGTCTGGAAACAACCAAATTAGTACCAAGAAACCCCACTGATCAAATTTTAATAGCAATTGCAGTTCCATTGACATCTGAAATCTATTTAGTTAGTTGTTATCTTCATAGCTCCCAAAACCAACGTTTACAGTTCCAATAAGATTAAACCCTTTGTTCAATATATTAATACCATCAAAAACAATTCTACGATGTAGTTATAGAATTAGAAAGAGATACCTCATTCAACAACTTACTAACAGATTGAGGATCGTTGGCTTGATCATCAACCTTCTCATTATTAACAATAACAACCTCCTTTGTCTCGTCAACATCCTTGGCCTTAACAATCTCAGCCTCCACCTTCTTTCCCTCATCAGCAGCGACCTGAACATGTTTCGCCGGCTCAGGAGGTGGTGCAACCGGAGAAGGGATCTCATCACCCTTTAAAACCTTAGGTTTGGTAGCGCAACCTCCCATGTTTCCTCAGCTCTCAAAAACCAGATAGCCTATTCTAAACGCTCTTCTTTATATTTTAGAGCATATTTATATACAGGGAGAAACTAAGAAAGCAAGTTTTGAAAGGCTGATTGGCTGCCCACAAACAGTACTACACAAGCCGACAACAGGAACTGATTGACAGATTTTACTAATGTTCCAAGATAAGTAATAAGAAGAACAGGTGTCTCAACCTGTAAAGTATTTTATCACCCTAAGTTGTTGTAGCGTTGATTAAGAGAATATATATAAATATATATTTGAAGCGAAACAGATGGTGGGGGTTTCTTAATTATTTGATCGTGGACCATGGAAGAAACTGAGGAGCATGAGTTGGCTAAAGTTTCTTCTTTGTAAATGGCTCCTTTTATCTAGCCATTGATGTCTGTAATTTGAAACAAGGGACCATGCCATACATGGAAATGGGTTGTAAAAGAGTCGAGTGGGACATATCAAGCATTTTGTTTTTCTTTTTTCTTGTTAAATCCCATATTTATCGGATATTATATAAATTAATTAAATTATATCCGGATTAAAAGGCTTGTACATGTTTATATTCCATACATATACGTGAGTCCACTCTCTTGCCTTAGAATAGCAATTATTTATGCAAAATAAATAAATAAACAAACAAACAAAAAATTTTTGATTTGAACTACCTGTGCATCTCAAGTATTAAAAATGAAAAAGAAAAAAAAACGAGTTCGATAATTTTCTGGATGCCGGCTAGGACTGCAATTCGGAGCCATCAAGAAACTATCTAAGGCAGAATATGCTACAATAATAGAATACAGTTTCAAGCTAAAATTAAAAAATACAAAATATATATATATTCTATATCAATTTCACTGGTATACACGATCAAATTTGCTGTTAATCAAAATGTATATATCTATAGTATTTGTTAGCAGTATAATAATTTCTTTCAATTTTGTGTACTTGACCTGATGACAATATTGTTCATTGCCCTAAATAAAATTTAGGTTCAAATTGTACTAGTCACATTATTGTTAGAACTTTGCTCTCTTTTCTAATAAATTAATAATTTAAAGTGCTAGATAAAATATTATTTTTCTATATATACACCTCTGTCATTTTTATACCCAAAATAGATATTATACCTTTTACTAGCGGTTTCATTGTCGTCACTATATTACTATATAATTTTCTCATACGTCAGTAAATTCATTTTGAATTTTTTTATATATTTATAACTTACCCCGTCAATATAAAGTAATTGCTTGTCATTAAACGTTCAAAAATATAGAAGTTTTACCATGTAAGCATTAGAAAGTATTAATTATAATTAAAATGTAATTGAAAAATACTAAAAGTAATAAATTTCTAAACAAAGTTGTGCATTATAACTATTATATTAAGTTGTTGAAGAGTTCAAGTAAAGCACAAAGCTAACATAAAGGCACCACAAAAGTTAAAACATTGACCAACCAAATATATTAATGAACAAATAACATTTGTTTAATTGAAAAACTAATGCCCAGAAATAGGTAGAAATCTAAATGACTATACAAAACCCTTTTAGAAGGTAAATAAGAATCTCCACCAAGTCAAGAAAATGAACCCATGATTAAACAAAGTTATGCTTGAAATTAAGATTATACCTCCTTTTACTAAGATAAACAACCTCTAAACAACAAAATCCAAATTAAAAATAGAACTTTTTCAATAAATGGGGAAGAAATTAGACATAATTTTAAAATGGCATAAAGGTTGAGTTCAACTTGATAAAATAAAATAAAAATATGTCAATATAAAAGCTTAAAAGCAAGTTGTTTTTACTTGGATTTGCGTGCTCTCTTTAAATTTTTCTTACATGTGCCTAATAAAATCATCACTAATCTCTATATGTTAGTGTTAATCACAAACACCAACAACAAAATCAAGTATAATTTTAGTTAGATCTAACCAAATAGTATCAATATAAGAATCTCTCATACACTATAATTTTTTACTTTTATCTAAGGCATTAAATAACTTATAAATTAAATAAAACTTTGTTGAAGCTATAACAAGAAGAAACTCTCAAACAAGAAAAAGTTCAAATTACTATAACGAATAACAACCCGAATATTATAAATCTTTAATTACAGAAACTAGAAATGACCAGGTAAGCTTTAAATCTGACATAAAATCACTAATACAAATCAAATATAAATAAGGCTTTGTTGAAGCTATAACAAGAAGCAACTCTCAAACAAGAAAAAGAAATACAAATTACTATAACGAATAACAACCCGAATATTATAAATCTTTAATTACAGAAACTAGAAAGGACCAGGTGAGCTTTAAATCTACCATAAAATCACTAAGACAAATCAAATATATATACATGTATGTATCAAATTCAACATAGTAGTAGAAAAGATCAACAAAGATAAATAATTTAATAAAAAGATTGATAAGATTAGAATTGAGAAATAGTATTAATTTTCAAATCCAACCAAGACTCAGGTCGAATGATAGCTTATCAAAAGATGAAATGAAGTTGCTAGTTTTGCAAACATATGGAACAAAACACATGGTATTTGAACAAACCCATCATTGGTCTAGTTAAGAATGAATAAACCTATTACATTTTTTAATCTTTTAAAATTACAGAGCTATTGATAATGTATCACTTAAATCCAATAGGTTAGGCTTTAAAAAAAACCAATGAATTGTTTGTAAAAGGTTATTGCCTCAAACTTTGACCAGTTTTTACAAATTAACAAATTCCCTTTTTCATAAAAACAATAAAATCCTATAATTCAGAATCATCCAAAAGAATAGAAAATAAAGCCAATTTTTAAATTAAAACTTGCATGCATAATACACATGAAAAATCAGATAAAGTAAATTACCTAAGTAGAGCAAACGATGATGTTCTTAATAGAAATAAAGATGAGTTTGACGAATAATTCAATGAATCCCATCACTGCGAAGTTGATCGCTATACAGAGTGCCACCTTCGTGAACTCTACATAGGAAACACTAAACATTCAAAAAAAAAAACCCAAAATTCTAACAAATCCAAGTTTAAAAGAAATAGAGGAAAACCAAAATGGGAATAAGAAATGGAGGGAATACGTTTACAATCGGGCTTGTGGCAACGGTTGAAGAGACAGACACTGTCTTTAGCGAAGTCTCTCAAAAGATATATGACGTTATTAAGGGCATCCATTTTTTTTTGTCAAAGATCAATATCCAATTGCAAAATAAGATAAAAGCAAATTATCATTAACTCATTGTACCATAGCTAGAATTAACTCATTATTCAATTTCAAAAGGAACATGATCATAATAAGCAGGTATATCATGAAGTTATTGAAAAAATCACTATAACAAAGAAATAAAAGCCAAATCACTTACTCATTATACTATAGCTAGCTTCTTAAGAACCAGAACAATGTTTTCTTAGTCTACAAGTTTCTAGATGAATATGCATGAAGAGGCAATCAGACCAATGATAATGCCTACTTATTTATTTCCATTAATCTTTTTTATTTGTGGAGAAATGAAATTGGAAGTGCTTTTATCACAATGTTCCCATAGAATGTTGATACATGCTTTGATCACCAATGCGAAGTAACTTTATGCAAAAATATTTTTTGAATTCTTTCGAGTTCTTTAAGCATATAATACTACTAGAAGCTAACTTACAAGATGTTGGTAAAATGAGAAGATCTTAAGCATTAGTGTGCCTTTTTTCAACTCCTATAATCTATCTTTGGAGACTTATCATTTGCATATTCAACAAATATTAGCCTTTCGTGGATAATCTTATCCAAAAGAACCAAAAAACAATAGCAAGTAAGAAAAAGGTGCATTCAAAGATTCATTTCACGACATATTTCGATAACAAGAAAAATGCTCAGAAATCTGAATTTTAAACGACACTAACATAGTTAGTGAGCATTGATGAGACTGATTCAACCATAAATAGAACTTTCTACATTGAATTATGTTTTATTGAACCACAAATACAATTAATTCAAACTCCAAATTGAAGAAATATCATATAGTATAAGATGCAAAAAAGGTAATTTTGAAGATTACAACAACAATTGATCATACCAATTCAATAATTGGTTTTGAATTTTTTGAACCTCAAACTATCTTTTCTTGTACCAAAACAAATCATCTTTGCTTATCTAAGCATAAAGCATAAAAAAAGCCTCAAAAAATGATATATCAAAATACCTAAAAAGCAAAAGAACTCTAATGTCAAACTCGAAGTTGCAGTAAAAGAGAATCAAATTCAAAACCCTAAAAATGGTTTAGTGATTAAACTCATGAAAATTTAAATATTACTTGCATTTTGGTTCCCATAGTCGGCACTATCTAAATACATGTTAAGATTGTTGAGAAAATTGTCAAATTGAGAATTATTCAAGAAAACTATAATATTTTAATTAGTGCTTTGCTTGTTGTCAATGGCAAAAATGAAACCTATAGATACACATTCCAAAATTAAACATATTCAAATTCAAAGATGGTTTCAAACACATTATATGTGATAAACATTAAGAAAACTAAGTTTCACTACACCAAAACAGACTTTTAGCGGCATATTTTGTGGCGTTTGGATGGAAAACGCCGCTAAAAATCGAGCATTAGCGGCGCAAAAAATAAAACGCCGCTAAATATCTGGCATTAGCGGCGCTTCAAGAAAAACGCCGTAAAAGAACATAAGTAGCGGCGTTTTCGGTTATGCGCCGCAAAATCTCAAGACCAAAACGCATCGTTTTTGTATTGATGTATACAACAATTAGTGGCGATTATGATAAAACGCCGCTAAAGCAAGTAATAATGGCGCATTGTGGGAAGCGCCTCAAAAGTCGATACGAAAATGCATCGTTTTGGTATCGATGTATATTAGAATTAGTGGCGCTTACAAAAAAATGCCAGTAAAACAAGTATTAGCAGCGTTTACTAAAAGCGCCACAAAATATGATAACCAAAACGCAGAGTTTTGATCTTGATGTATATTAGAATTAGTGGCGCTTAATAGAAGTGCCGCAAAAAATGTTAACCAAAACGCAGCGGTTTGGTCTCGATGTATAATACAATTAGTGGCGTTAGTTAAAAACGCCGCTAAAGTATAAAATTAGCGGCGATTTTCTAGAATCGCCGCAAGATATGCACACCAAAACGCAAAGTTTGGTCTTGAGGTATATTAGGATTAGTGGCGCGTTTGGAGAAGCGCCGCTAAAGAGTATTATTAGCGGCGCGTTTGGAGAAGCGCCGCTATATTTCTTAACCAAAACTCAACGTTTTGGTCTTGATGTATAATATAATTCGTGGCGCTTACAATAAAACGCCGCTAAATATCAGTATTAGCGGCGCTTTCAGTTAAGCGCCGCAAGATATGCATACCAAAACGCAGAGTTTGGTATTGAGGTATATTAGAATTAGTGGTGCTTATTGGAAAACGCCGCTAAAGTATACTATTAGCGGCGCTTTATTAGAAGCGCCGCAAGATATATTAACCGAAACGCTGCGTTTAAATCTTGATGTATACTGGAATTAGTGGCGTTCACGAGAAATCGCCGCTAAATCATATTATTAGCGGCGCTTTTTTATAAGCGCAACAAAAGATCTTTACCAAAACGTACAATTTTGGTCTTAACCATGCATTAATATAATGTAGGCTATTATATATTTAGTTTATCGTATTTGGGTTACGTTTAGGGTATTAGGGATCATTATACAATGTTTATTATTTTGGATTATAGTTTAGGGTTTAGGGTTTACTATGTAGGTATATTGTTTTTGGTTTAGGTTTGAGAGTTTAGGGATTAAGGTTCAATGATTATTATAAGTTAAAAAGTTTATCGTATATAGTTTAGGGTTTTAGGGTTAATCATTACATAATGTTTAATATTTTGTGAATATTAGAGTATTGAGTTTAGGGTTTATGATGTGGGTTATGGTGTTTTGAGTTTAGGGTTTAGGAGTTTGGGGTTTAAGATTTAGGGTTTAAGGTTTAAAATGCTTTAGTCATGTTAAGAGGTTAATTACTGCTTTAGGGGTTTATGCTTGTGGTTAACGGTTTGCAGTTTATAATTTAACGTTTAAAATGCATGGTTTTGGGGTTTGGGCGATTTAGGGTTTAATGACTTTTTTAGTACCAATTTGAAAAAAATGACAAATACGTATTGTTTTTTAATTATTATTATGATACTATAGTTCTAAGTGACACAAATGACTAGTTTACTAATTAATGACGAATGACATATTTATATGTTATATATGATGAAACAATTTATTTTAATATTGTGTTTTTACATATATATATTAATCATTTATATATTCACTTAAAAATAGAGTATATATATATAATTTTAAAATTATAATACATTAATTGAATAATATAAATAATTTATAATTTATAATTTTAAATATTGATAATATTTAAATTATACTGATTTATTTTAAAATTTATAAAATTTTAACAATTGAAATTAATAAATCTATATAAAATTTTTAAATAATATTATTAATAATATTAATAATGTCATAATTTTAATGTATGAATTAAACATAATGTCTACAATTAATGTAAATAATTTATAAAAAGCTAAATATTAGCGGCGTTTGTTAATAAAACGCCAAAAAAATATATAAAAAAATGAAGTAGTACGACACCGTTTCGTTGACGAGTTGCAGGTTAGTGGCGTTTTCTTGTGAAACGCCGCAAAAGTTGTGAAAGTAGTGGCGTTTATGCGTAAGCGCCACAAACATTATAATATAAAACGATGTCGTTTTCATAGCAATGATCGAATAAGTTTTCAGAATGCGGCGCCGTTTCAGTGTTGGCAAAAATTTTATAGTGGCGTTTTTGAAGGGAAACGCCGCAATAATTAATTAAATTTCTGAATTCGGCGTCGTTTCTGTTCTGGAAAATAATTTAATAGTGGCGTTTTGTTATAAAGTGCCGCAATTATATATAAACTTCGCCAATGCGGCGCCGTTTGTGAGCTTCATAAAATCCAATAGTGGCGTTTATTATAAAAACGCCGGAAAATGCAACGCAAAACGTTGCCGTTTCGCTTACTAAAAACAATTTTGGGGTATACCCTCGAAGCAATCTTCCCCCAGCCCCAAATTCGTCGCCCCCAAATCCCTAAATCGCCTTCTCTCTGTGAAATTCTTGCGTCCTTCTTGGCCAATTTCTTGAATTCCCAAATCCGTAAATCGCCTCCTTCTTGCCGAATTTCTTGAAATCCGAAATCCCTAAATCGCCTCCTTCCTCCTTCCAGAGAAGACGAACGTCGCACAATAGGCCTTCAAAGGTTCGATTTTGTTCCGATTCTGCGTATGTAATCTTTGGGTTTTGACTTATTTATTAAATTTATTTTGTTTTTTATTCGTCAAATTTATTTTGATGTTCCTTACTTTAAAAATTTTCTCTTCTCTGATCTGTATAGGGTTTTCGTTCGTTTCAGTTCATCGTCCTACAGGTACTGTACTTGTTTGTTTTTACTTCTATTTGGGAATGGTTTCATTATTGGGTATGCAACTGATGTTATGTTGTTTCAGTGATAGTTTTTAGGTTTATTTCATTTCGCCGTTGACAGTGGTTTTCCTCATCGTCCTGCAAGTACACTGATTTTCTTTATGTTTGAAATTGTTTTTCTCGAAATGGTTTCAGTGGGTGTCTTCATTTCATTTCATTTAACTGATTTTAGGCAACGTTTCACACACCATTGTTGTTGTCTGTCGATGTGTTACTGTTTTTCTGCATTTTTTAGGCATACTAGTCTGTTACTGTTTTCTATCGATGTCATAATTTGTAGAAATCTTAAAGTATGCAAAAACATGAAGTATCTAGCAAAAGAGCCTGGATTTAATCTATTTTATTTTTATTAAATTATTACATGTACTTTGGTTAAATAAATTTTTAGTATAATGTGTGATAAGATACAGAAATTGAAGCTAAAGTTGGTAATTTAGAATTGCCGAAATTAACGGATCATGAAATTGAGTATGTCATGAGATTTGAATTGCTTGAAAATATTGTCATGTTAAGATTTGTTTGAGTATTTACATATGGTAAATGTTGTGAATGGATTACTATGAAATGAGCCTTTGTATTGAATGGTAATGATGTATGGTATTTGTACAGTTATGAATAAAGTATACTGCTTACAATTGAATTTGTTAAGAACATATTTGGCCAGAAAATGTGGTATAAAAATGTGAATGGGCTGATTATGTATTTGCAGGTTGGTATCGAAAATTTGGTCTTTTGGGGCTCCGATTTTGTATACATTTTTTTGCTGGTTTTCCTTTCAAATATTGGATGATTTTACTTACTTAAAATTGCCATCTAGTTTTCTGCCTTATATTTTCTTCTATAATCTGGCATCCAGTTTGCCATGTTTTGGTATTAAATTTTTTTGGTCCTTCACAAATCAAAGACGGTATATTAATGTTTAGGGACTAATTGATGATACTTTGTCTAAAGGAATCTAAATATGTTCTCATGTGTCCTGCATCACCATTGCCGTTAATTACAGCATAAGTTACTGCATAGGATTCTAATGACCCAAATATAATACAGCTCGTAAATTACATAATTAGATAAAATTGAAAGTATCCTTTTTGAATCTACTTTCTTCTCACATTTAACTTTCATTAATAAATAATTAAGTCTTCTTCCATTTCTCAAGTAATTCATTTCCAAAATCTCATTTGAAATGTGTAAATAATATTAACATAGATAAATAAATTGGTCCAAACTATACAAATATTTATATGTTTTCCTTTTCATTATCTTTTATTTTATTTTTATGCTATTTTAATCACGAAAAATATATTTTGTTTTATTTTTAATTTACCTAATTAAATAAATTGTATTTAAAGTTATATTTTAAATATTTTATTTTATTTTAATCACGAAATTTTTAAATATTTTATTTTATTTGAATGACGAATATTTTAAATATTAAATTTTTTTAAAGTTCAAATTTCATAACTTACGTAATTTACATATCTTACATAATTCATAACTTACGTAATTTAAATTTATAATACATAACTTACATAACTTATTAATATTTATATATAGTTTTTATATATATATATTTTTTTATAAAATTGATACATTACATAACTTACATAACCTACATACATAAGCTTACATATAATACATAACTTATATAACTTAAATTTAGCAATCATATCATAACTTACATACATAATTAGTAATCATATCACAACTTACATAACCAACATAATGACTTACATAATAACCTACATAATAACTTACATAATAATACATAATAATACATAACATACATAAATTAAATAAGTTACATAATACACAAAACAAAACTTACATAACTTACATAATATCCTACATCCCTACTTACATAATAATACATACCGTATATAAATTAAATAAGTTACATAATAAACAAAAACAAAAACTTACATAACTTACATAATAACTTACATAATAATGCATACCCTACATAAATTAAATAAGTTACATAATACACAATAAGGTTAAAAACATAGTGTAACTTACATAATAACTTACATGATAATACATACTCTACATAATAATACATAACTTACATAAGACATAACTTACATAAGTTTCATAATACACAACTTACACAACTTACGCAACTTACATAACTTACATAAGACATAACTTATTCCTAAATCCTAAACCCGTGCAATTTATTGTCAATGTCAGACTTCAAGAATTAAGAAATGGACCGTTCTTGGATGAATTTGTCAAGAGTTAGCGACGGTTATCGAAATGGAGTGCAGAGTTTTCTAAATTTTGCATTTCAATATGCAAACCAAGAGAACATGATTCTTTGCCCGTGTAAGAAGTTTGTCAACATAAACTGGCATTATCGTGAGGTTGTATACGAGCATCTAATTGTTGATGGGTTTGTTCGGGGTTATAAGCAATGGTTTTTTCATGGAGAATGCCTGCCTAGTACTTCCTCTTCAAGGATGGATGTATCTTATCCTGGTACTGCCAATTACCATCAGTCTGAAAGAGGGGATGACATGGAAGGTATGTTGCGGGATGCATTTAATATGCACAATCATTGTGTGCAGTCGTTCACGGTGGATTTTGTGGCATCTGATGACTGTAATATTGGTGGAACTGTATTTACCGAATCGGGCAGTAGTGTACCTCATGAAGAGCCGAATAGAGAAGCGGCGAAGTTCTACACGCTACTTAATGAAATGAACGAAGAATTGTATAAGGGATCAAATTTTTAAAAATTGTCATTCTGTGTTCGTCTCTTCCAGTTAAAATGTTTGGGAGGGTGGACTGGAAACTCGTTGACAATGCTGTTAGAGTTTTTGAGAGAAATGTTTCCGTTTGCAAAAATCCCTCAGTCATGCAAAGATATGAAGAAAATGATAAAAGATTTAGGCCTTGGGTACAACAAAATCCATAGTTGCCCAAATGACTGCATGTTGTATTGGGGCGATCGAAAAAATCAACAATGCTGTCATGTATGCGGCAAATTTGAAATTGCAGAATTAGATCATTTATCGTGGGTACAAGCACATCGATATGTTCTGTTTCACCACGAATCATTGGAACCTTTACGGAAGTAAGTTCTACTTACATAATAATATTTATCAAACTAAAAATTGTTTATCTTCTAACAAAGATCACATTTTTTTAAACATAGTGAGTACAAACAAATATTGAGATCTCGTTCAAGCCCAAGAACACAACATCGAGATATCAATAAGTTGTTTACGAAATCTTTTATGAATGGTTAAGCCAAACGGTATGCGCTTGGAGCTTCCGCACAAATTATAATGCTTTCTCATAACATTTTAATTACTCAGTTTACTTTCCATTCAATAGGTTTGGAGTGGGAAGAGCGTAAACGACGAAGTTAAATGGCTCTCCCAAGGTCCAAATCGAGTGGTTAAAAGATATAGTACGTTCCTCATCAACCGTTTCAGATTTCATACAAAATATCGCGAGAGGTTGAGGAGAACGCAAAATTGTGGAATAGTTGTTAATTCTGCAATTACAAGTTATGCTAGTGCTAGGGACAATAATCCTGTCGAGGGAAATGTGGAATATTTCGGACATCTTACTGACATAATTGAGTTGGATTACTACGACAAATGGAAAGTTGTCTTATTTCGAGGTGATTGGGCCGATGTTAATACAGCTCGTGGAATCAAGCAAGATCAATTTGGTTTTACAATGGTGAACTTTGGCCGATTGATTCACACAGGACAACAACTGATAGATGAGCCGTATGTATTCTCATCTCAAGTCAAATAAGTTTTTTACTCAAAAGATCCAACTGATGAGGGTTGGTACGTTGTACTCCGTAACATCCCTAGAGACTTGTTTGACATGGGCAGTGGAAGTAGAGATAACATCGACGACAGATCAGAAACTTTGCCATTTCCAGAACAAAACTTAAACGATAATATCCCTAGTACTAGTGCACAATTTCAATGGGTTCGCCAGGATACGGATGAAGATATTTACGAATAATGATGTAGTAAGATTTTACGATTGTTTAATTATATGTAACTTACATTAGTATTAAATCTTGGTCTTATTATATATTTCAACTATTTTATATGTGTTGTTATTATTGTAATCAGTTATTAAGTTTAATTACATTTTATGTGTACTACAGATAAAATGCCTAGAAGAAAAATTATAAGGGAAAACATTGTTCAAAATGATCCAAACTCGATAGAGTCAAATAGTACTGAACAACAGACAGCAATTGGATCTTCGAATGTTCCGATTACACCTGAGGATCCTACGGAGTTCAAAGTAACTAACATTAATTACATGCGTGTTGACTTATAATTGATTTATTTTTCAAATTCTTATATTATAATATACCATTTGTAGCTGAAAATGGTGGGACGCGCAGAGGTCGAGGACGTACGCTACTTAGAGAGTTATACGAGTTAGATCCAGTCGAGCGTGTCAAGGTATGCAGAAACAGTTTTGGTCAGCCTGTTGGATCAGAAGCTCGACTTTTGCCAGGATACATGGGCATTTTAGCTCGAAATGCGAATATGTTGCCTATCAACTACGAGTCATGGCGTCAAATGCCCGATAGCAACAAAAACCAAGCCCTCGATAATATTAAGGTAACAAAATGTTAATGTCATTTGTAATGCTTGGGAAATAGTTTCATTTATATTTACTTTATTAACTTGTGTTTTTTGTAGGCGAGGTTTGCTTTAGAGGTATCAGATACTTATGTAAAGAAGGCATTGGGAAAAAGATGGAGAGACAATAAGAGTACTTTGAAGAAAAATTATTATAAGACAAAAACAACCCTCGATGAGAAATTGCAAAATGTCCCGCCAGGTATGTTGAGGTACCAATGGGAAGATGCGGTTAGATTTTGGCATTCTCAGAAAGGCGAGGTACGACGTACTTCCAAACTATTGTAATTATTTTGGTTTATAATATTTACTATTTACGTACTAAAAATTTTATAACGTAGGATCGTGAACGAGTTGGAAAAAGTAGCCGGCAGCAACAAAAATTCACTCACACAGCCGGGTCGAGAAGTTTTGCATGTGTAGCTGAGGCGGAGGTATTTTTAATTTTTTAATATTCTCAAATATGTATAACTTTCTATTAAATAATATTTTTACTACTATATTGTAGGAACGGTTGTCCGGTCAAAAAGTTGGACGCCTTCAACTTTTTGAAATTACACATAAGAAGAAAGATGGATCTGCTATGACTCCTGAAGCTGGTGAAATTATGGTACATTTGCTTAATACGATTTGACTTGTTTTAGTTATTTATAGTGTTTATTTTCTAATCGTTTAATTCATTACTTGTAATGCGACTATTGTTATATTGCATTTGTTTTTTTTAATATATATTGCGTTCCTAACTATGTGATTTATTTATTAGGAAAAACTAAAGGAAAAAAATTTGAGTCTGAAGCGATTGCTTCTAGTGATAGTTCTGTTCATCTTGAAGACATTGATAACCGAATTATTACTGAAGTTTTGGGTCCTGAAAAGTATGGTCGGGTTCGATTTCAAGGATCTTTTATCAGCCCAACCCAATATTTTGGATCCAGCTCGCACCAATACATGGCTTCGGGGAGTCAATCTCAAGCTGAAGTTCAGAGGTTAAAAGACCAGATGGCTTAGATGCAAGCGACCACATTTGAGGTTCAAAGGAAATATGAAGAACTTCAGCAACAACTTAAAGCAGAGGCGGCAGCGAGAGAAGCTGAGGCTACAGCAAGACAAGCAGAGGTCGTAGAGAGAGAAGCAGCGATAGAAGCAGAGGTTCAAAAGAAATATGAAGAACTACAGCTACGACTTCAAAAAGATGCGGCATCGAGAGAAGCAGAGCAGAGCAAAAAGTACGACGAACTTCAACAGCAGACTTGATTATGATGAAGATGTTTCAAAGAATGCAACTTCCGCCAATCATAGTGTATATTGCATAAATATTTTATCATTTTAACTTTTAACGTTTTTGTAAAGAAAATATGAATTCACTTTTATTTATATCAATTAATATTATTTGTCATTTAATTTGAAATATTATATAAATTTATTGTTTTTGGTTAGTTTAGATCTGGTTGCTTTTGATTTGTTGTTGCAGGAGGGCTGAAAAAAACAGAAAATTTTATTTTTAAAAAATCCTAAAATTAGTGGTGTTTTTTAAAAAAGCGCCGCTAAAAGTCATATCAAATAGTGGCGTTTGTGAAATAAGCGCCACTGAAGAACACTACTTTTAGCGGCATTTTTGACCAAGCGCCGCTATAGAACATTACTTTTAGCGGCGTTTTCTTCCTAAGCGCCGCTAAAGGCCTAAAAAACGCCGTTAAAAACCTGTTTTGGTGTAGTGTTTGTTCATCCATCATGATTGGTACACATAAAATTTTGATTTATGTGAGAGCCATAAATATTAAACTATAAATTGAACTAAATCAAAAGGTTGCATTGCTCCATGAAATTAAAGTAGAAAACATTAATGGAATTAATATTCATTTGTTTATATATATGTTGTATAAAAAGATGGTGCTAATAGCTGAAAAATGATGACAGATTTAATACCTAATGCTAACCACAACTTTGAAATCATCTTTCTAATTCTTATTGTATGTACTTTTGGAAATTGAAGAAACTACTTGTTGATAAATCAGCTTGCAAATTATAAACAAAACATATTTATATGAACACAATAATTTAATTAATAAATTTGGTTAATGGGACTAAATCCAATGCATTTTAGATGGAAATTAATTAGGAAGAGAAAAAATGTAACACCCCTTACCCAACCCTGTAATGCCCCTAACTCGTATCCATCGCCAGAATAAGGTTACGAAGTATTCCTACAAAAACGTAACTTTAAAACATACATCTCATACATCAACATAAACATAGCATAAATCATTCATTTACATGCATATCGTCCCTTAATCGAGCCTTCAATGCCTTAAAAACACTTTAGAAACAATTCGGGACTAAATTAGAAACATTTGGAATGTTTAAGAAAAAGTTGAAAAAATTGTATTGCAAGGGTCACACGGCCGTGAATCCTTAGCATATATTATAGAATTTTCAGCCTAGTAAATTGCATTTTATAACTCAGTGAATCCTAACCAGTTTTATCCTTAATTTTGCTATCTTATTGCCTTAATGTCGCTACATGAGTTAATTTCAAATTGTATCCAAAATTGTCGCCGCACCTGACAGATGTCCACATGTCACTACATGGGTTAATTCTAGATTGCGTTCAAAATTATCGTCTCACCTGATAGCTGTCCGGATAAGAACCAGAATTACGTGAGCTGTCCAGTCTGGTATAACCAACCTGTACGAATAAGGATAGAATAATTTTAGGGAAAGGACACTTGTACTGTGGGGGAGGTCATAAAAGGTGGACAAGAGAAGAAAATTGGGGCCTTCTTGAGTAGTTTTTCTCCATCATCATCTTCATCATCCAACCTTCAAGCTTGCAGCCATGGTAGCTTAAACCTCTCACGAGTGAGCCAATGTGAAAACTAGATGCAGGCTAGCTCCTGACGAGGAGACCTAAGTGTGCGACAAGAGGAAATAGAGAGATTCAATCGAGTTGTCTAGGGATAGTATTTTCTATTCAAGTCTTTCTTATTTCTGTCTAAATGGTAGTGATTAGTCTCTAATTTCTGGTTGTATGGAAGTACTGATGAATTCTTGGTGAAATGTTATCTTATTTAATCTTGCTCTTATTATTTAATCTTGGGGTTTGAATTTTTTTTACACGAAACTGTTATTGTAGTCACTGACATTGGAAGGTGCAGTTGCAGTTTGGGCCAACAAGCATTATAATAGAAGTTGAGTGAGGATTAAAGGAATTTAGTCCACTTGTTCTTAATAGTGCCATTCTGCCATGATTGGAAGATGAGGTTAATATACATAGTTAAGTCTAAGATTAAATAGAGGAGTAATGCTGAGTAAGATATGCATTGAATATTATTGCATCGACAATCATCTATACTTTTATACCTTGTGAGCACTTAGTATTTTGTTGAAGATTCATGTTGGGATTCTAGTTTATCATCATCATATTTTACTTTGTTGTTTTTAAAGTTATTACATAAACAACTATCCTCACAATTCATCTCATTTATATCCAGTTATTGTACCGAAATTAATAGACAAAAGACACCCATCCCTCTGGGATCGATATCCGACAGACTCACATCTGTCTACCATACTTGCACCGACAGTGTACGCTTGCACATTATTGTTGTGACATTAAACAGTCGATTAGTTGCCTATTATTATATCAGCTATATCAATGCAAAAATATGTAAGAAAAGGTTGCAATGGTTTGCGAGTATCCTGATGTGTTTCCAGAAAAGTTACCTAAATTATCGTCGGTTAGAGAGGTTGAGTTTGCTATCGATAGCACCTTGTAGAATGGCTTCTACTGAGTTAAAAGAGTTGAAAGCATAGCTACAAGAGTCGACAGATAGGGGTTTTACTCGACCTAGTTTTTCACCTTGGGGTGCACCGGTTTTGTTCATTAAGAAAAAAGACAGATAGATGAGATTGTGTATTGAATATCGTCAGCTCAACAAGGTTACAATAAAAAATAAATATTCACTAACTCGAATTGACGATTTGTTCGATCAGTTGAAAGGTGCCATAGTTTTCTCAAATATTGATCTTCATTCTTGCTACTATCAGTTACAAGTTAAAGATTCAAATGTGCCAAAAACTACATTCAAAACTAGATACGGACACTATGAATTTCTTGTGATGCCATTTGGTTTAACTAATGCACCTGCACTATTTATGGATTTGATGAACAGCATTTTCAGATTGTATTTAGACAGATTTATTGTGGTATTTATTGACGACATTTTGATATATTCACGAGACGAGTCCGACCATGTTGAACATTTGAGGATTGTGTTGCAAACTCTGCAGGATAAATAATTTTTTGCTAAATTTAGCAAATGTGAGTTTTGGCTTCGAGAAGTCAGTTTTCTGGGACATATAGTACCAGCTAAAGGCATTAGAGTTGATCTGAGCAAAATTTTCACAGTTGTTAACTAGAAACCACCGAGAAATGTATTTGAAGTTAGAAGTTTTTTTGGATTAGCTGGTTATTACCGAAGATTCTTCAAAGGGTTCTTGATGATAGCTACACCGATGATGTGACTTTTACAGAAAGATGTGAAATATGAATGGTCCGAGAAATGTCAGCAAAGTTTTAATCAGTTGAAAGTATTGTTGACTGAAGCACTGGTTCTGGTTTAGCTTGAATTGGGTAAAGAATATGTGATTTTTAGTGATGCATCTTTAAATGGTTTAGGCTATGTTTTGATGTAAGAAGGCAAAGTAATAGCTTATGATTCTAAACAGTTAAAGCCGCATAAAAAGAATTACACGACACATGACCTAGGGTTGACAACTATTGTGCTTGTGTTGAAAATTTTATGATACCATTTGTTCGGTGAAAGATGTCATATATTTACCGATTTAAAAAGTTTGAAGTATCTAATGTCGTAGAAAGATTTGAATCTGAGACAGCACAGATGACTCGAGCTGTTAAAAGACTATAAGTTGATCATTGATATCATCCGAGAAAAGAAAATTTAGTTGCTGATACTCTGAGTAGAATGTCTTTGCTTGCTCTGCGAGCGATGAATACATGACTGACATTATCTGATGATGGTTCGATCTTATCCGAGTTGAAAGCTAGACCAATTTTTTTACAGCAGAACTGCGAAGCTCAAAAATGTGACGATGAGTTGCTAGCTAAACGAGCACAGTGTGAATCGACTTCTGATTCAGAATTTTAGATAGGACCCAATGATTATTTATTGTTCAGAGGTAGAGTTTGTGTACCAAAAAATCCAGTGCTTATTCGAAAAATCTTGCATGGAGCTCATAGTGGTAGCTTATATGTTCATCCGGGACGTCATAAGATGTACAGTGACTTGAAACAAATGTACTGGTGGCCGGGAATGAAATGCGAGATTTCAGACTTTATGTCGAGATGCTTAGTATGTTGGAAAGTTTAAGCTGAACATCAGGTATCTTCTGGATTGTTACAATAAGTAATCATACCAGAGTGGAAATGGGATCGAGCTATTATGGACTTTGTATCAGGTTTACCCCTATCTCCGAGAAAGAAAGATGCCATTTGGGCTGTTATTGATCGTTTGACAAAGTCAGCACATTTTATTCCGGTACGTACATATTTCTACCTTGAGAGATTAGCTGAGTTATATGTTTTTGAGATTGTCAGATTACACGGGGTGCCAGTTTCCATTATTTTGGATAGAGATCCACGGTTTACATCACGATTTTGGAGAAAGTTATAGGAAGCTCTAGGTACAATGTTGCATTTTAACACAACATTTCATCTTCAGACCGATGGTCAGTCCAAGTGAGTAATTTAGATTCTCGAGGATATGTTTCGTTGTTGTATATTAGAGTTCGATGGTGACTGGGAGAAATATTTACCGTTGGCTGAATTCGCTTATAAAATTAATTTTTAATCGAGCATAAAGATGACACCGTATAAGCCTCTGTATGGTCATAAATTTTGAACTCTGTTATACTGGATCGAGCTCAGTGAGAAAAAGATACACAGGGTTATTTAATTCGTGAGACTGAAGAAAAAGTAAAAGTAATCCAAGATAGTTTTAAGGCAGCTTTAGACCGTCAGAAATCGTATGCGGATCTTAAACATAAAGACATAGAATTTCAAGTCGGCGATAGAGTATTCTTGAAAGTATCACCTTGGAAGAAGGTTCTTTAGTTCTGTCGCAAACAAAAACTGAGTCTGCATTTTATCGAGCCGTATGAGATTACTAAAATAATTGGACTTGTTACGTATCATTTAGCTTTACAGATAGAACTAGAAAAGATTCATAATGTCTTTCATGCGCCTATGTTACGATGTTACCGATCTGATCCTTCACATATTATCTCACTAACAGATGTATAGATTCAGCCTGATATGTCGTACAGTAAGGAACCAATCAGAATTCTAGCATGAGAGGTGAAAGAATTGAGAAACAAAAACATAATTTTAGTAAAAGTTCTCTAGCAACGACAAGGAATAGAAGAAGCCACTTGGGAACCCAAGGAAGCTATGAGAAAGCAATATCCGAACCTCTTTTCTGGTAAGATTTTCGGGGATGAAAATCTCTTTAGGGGGATAGTTGTAATAGCCCGTTTTTATTGAAATCAGAACAGTGGTTTTGGGACCACAAATTTGAAGTCAAAAAATTTATTTTATTATTATTTTATTTCCTGCAGCATGATAGTAGTACCGTATAAAAATTTTGTTAAGAAATTTTACCGTTTACATGCTCAATTTGATAAAAAGGACTAAATCATGTAAAGTGCAAAAATTGAGTTCTAGTAGCTAAAAGTATTAAATAGCTATAGAACGTTAAAGTAAGAGTCCTTAAATGATAATTTTGCCAAAATATGATTTGGGTTAAATTTAATGGAAAATATATTGAACTGAGTTAAATTTATCTGTATAGGTCAAGACAGACCTCGTACGGAGTTAGATCGGGGAAAAGGGAAAATCTCAGATTAATCACCTCCGTATCTACGTATATTCGTCGAGGTAAGTTCATGTAATTAAGTCTTGTTTATATGTTTTTAATTGAAATATATAGTTATTTTATGAATTGTCATATATAATTACTGATTGCAAATCCAACGACGTACGGCGTTTACCAAGCTCCGTTTGAACCTTAGGAATTCGTAGGATACAAATGACATGTCATTAGGGTTTATATGATTTGGGTGCTGGTTCTGAATGTCCTATTGATGGCTGAGGTTCGACATGAGTTGCGGATACTCCACATCTCATGTGAGCAGCATCGTGTAGCTACATTCCAACCTATAGCTCGTGACAGAATACCGATTATAGCTCGTGAGAGCAAACTGATTTACAGCTTGCATGAGCATACATTTATAGGATTTTACAGATTATAGTCATATGCTTTAGCACACTATGTGTGAGTTATCCTGGGTATCCAAAGGTATTCTAAATGGTTCAATGGGCAATATTCTGATATGAAATGGTAAGAGTTCGATACGGATTATTACAAGATCACATATGATTTTACATGAAAAATATGGTTATATGATATATGGAAAAATGAAATGGATGATACATGTATATGGAACTTGATCAATGGTTATGTTCATCCATGTTTATTGGCTTATATATGTAATTACATGGCTAACATGGTTGGTGTATATGTGCTTAGGCATTTGGCCAAATTGTATTGGGATATGCTAGTTTATTTACCTATTATATGACTAAATGGTAAGTTAAATTCTATGTTATACAAACTTACTGAGCTTAAATGCTTACTCTATGTTGTTTTTCATGTTTTGTAGTGAATTGGAAGCTCATTTAGGTTGGAAGCTTGTTGGAGCTATATCACACTATCCATCGACTCTTTTGGTATATTCAGTTGTTTAATTTTGGTTATAATGACATGTATAAGAATTTTAGCTAATGTTGGCCTATATGTTTTGTTGTGAATATGGTCATTTGATTTGACTAGTGTTTTGACAAATTTTGGTATGTATATAAGTAGCATTAACATGGTTGATGTGTGGGTTGTTTTGGTGATTGAATAATGAAAGGTAAAAACGATAGTTAAATGTGTTTTATGATATGATGATTTTGTGGTGATTTGGTACTATAGTATACATGACTTATATGGTGATTTAGTGTTAGTTTAAAATGGCATATTTTTGTACCAATGGAGAAGTTTTGGTAAGTAAACTAAATGACATGAATTGATGCAAATCTAGTTCGAAGTTTGTTGATCAATTTAACCAAAATGAGTACATGATCATACATGTTTGGATATTGTTATTTGAGGTGCCTAAAGGCATATTGGTTGTATGAATTTATACCATATCTAAATAACTTGTTTATGTTTGATTTGGATGCCTTGTTATGGCTTGTAAGTATGTGCAATGTTGTGTGTAGGTACATATCATATTGGGTGAGAAAAATGGCTTATAAAATGGCCTATTTTCATCCAAACGGACGTGTGTCTCACCCATGTGTGACACATGGCCGTGTGTCTCTTGTAGCTTTCAAAGGCTTGCAAGTTAGGCTGTTACACGGCCTAGCACACGGCCAGACACACAGGCGTGCGAGGTTATTTCGAAGGGTACACGGCCTAGCACACGGGCGTGTGGCTTGGCCTTGTGACCAATTCAGTAAGTTACACTGCCATGTGTCCCTATTAAAATGCCCACACGGCCGTGTGACCCTTGCAGTGTTGAAAATTTTCATTATTTTCTAAAAATTCTCTAAGTTTCCGATTTAGTCTTGACTTGTTTCTAACGTATATTCAAGGCCTAGAGGGCTTGTTTAAGGGACAATATGTATGTTTTGACTTGGGATTAATATGTCAATTATTATGTTATGAAATGTTTGAAATTTCTATCCGTTTGAATTGTAAACTTCGGTAATGCTCTGTAAACCTGTTCCAGTGACGGATACGGGTTAGGGCTGTTACATCAGCCATCGGTAGAATGTTCAAGACCAGCACCCGAAACTTGAAATCCTTAAGGACATGTCATTTGTATCCTAAGAATTAATAAGTTTCAATCGGGACTCATTAATCGTCAATTCGTCGTATTATTGATAGATTTATATATATTGATCTATTTTCATTAAGAGTAACATTGCCTAACATTCAAATTAAATAACAATAACACAATAAACGTTCATACGATTTTACCTTAACAAACAGAACGTAAAACGTAGTCGATCAATCTGACGCTTTCGCTTTTCCCCGATCTAAATCTGTATGAGGTCAATCTTGATCTAAATAGATAAATTCAATTCATTTAATACTCTATTATTCAATTCAGTCCATATTCATATTTTTGAAAATTTATTCTTTTACTCCTAACATTTTAATCTTTTTACAATTTAGTCCTTAAGCTCATAAATTAAAATTTAAGCATTCTAATCCTCATCTCATGCTAGTCGAACGAATTCACTAGAGACCTATATCAATTCATGCAAACCATCATTTCATAATTTCACCATGAACTTTTATCATTTTTACAAATAAGTCGCTAAATACAATTTTCATAAAAAAAATCCCTTTACAAAACTAGTTTATTTATCAATAAGGACTCATAATCTTTCATAGAACATCAAGAATCAGGCAAGAAAATTCATGGCAAAACCCTAATTCTTTAACAGTTTTGCAAATTTATGCTCAGGCTAGCTAGATTAAGCTACAACGACTTCAAAAACATAAAAATTATTAAAAATGGGATAAAAAAATCACTTACATGCAACACTTGGACATAGTCGAACCTTCAAGGTGAAAAATGCAGGTTTTTCTTTCTTAATTTTGATGGAGAAAGATGTTTGGGAAGATGATACAATTGTTTGTATTATTTTACTTTTAGTTTATTTATTAAATTACCAAATTAACCTTTACCATTAACCTTAAAATCACTTAATTTATGTCCATTTTTGTCCACTAACAATAAAAATGGTCTAATTACCATTTAAATCCACTCACATTTAAGTTTCATAACAACTAGACTCCTTTTACTAATAGAACTCTACTTTTGCATCTTTTACGAATTAGTTCTTTTTACATAATTAAACATGCAAACGTTTAAATTTCTTAACAAAATTTTAATACACCCTACTAACATTCCATAGACACTAAAATAATAAAATAATAATTTTCTTGTCAGATTTGTGGTCCTGAAGTCACTGTTTTGATTTCACTGAAAATGGGCTATTACAACTCTCCCATCATAAAGGAAATTTCGTCCCCGAAAATCTTACCAGAAAAGAGGTTCGGGTATTGCACTTTCATAGCTTCTTCTGGTTCCGAGGTAACCTCTTCAATTCCGTGAAGTTTCCAGAGAATTTTCACTAAAGCTATTTCTCAATTCTTTGACCTTTCGAGCTAGAATTCTGATCAGTTCTCCACTGTAAGTCATATCTGGTTGTATCTCGACATCTACAGGTGAAATCATGTGTGAAGGATCTAATCGATACCGTTGTGACATAGATGCATGAAATACATTGTGAATCTTTTCTAACTCTGAGGGCAATTCTAATCTGTAAGCTACTAGCCTGATTCTGTCAATGATCTCGTTTTGCCCAATATACCGCCGACTAAGCTTTCCTTTTTGACCAAATCGAAGAACTTTCTTTCAAGGCGATACTTTCAAAAACACTTTGTCCCCAACTTGGAATTCAATGTCTTTCCTTTTCAAATCTGCATAGGATTTCCGTCGATTCGAAGCTACTTTGAAACTATCATGTATTACTTTAACCTTTTGATCAGTTTCTCGTATTAAATCAACACTGAATTAATTTTTCTCATTGAGCACAATCCAATATAATAGAGTTCGGCACTTTTGACCATACAAAGCCTCATACAGTTCCATTTTAGTGCTCGATTGATAACTATTGTTGTATGAAAATTCAACCAACTGTAGAAATCTATCCCAGTTACCTTTGAACTCTAAAACACAACATCGAAGCATATCTCCGAGTATTTGGATTACTCACTCAGACTGACTATCAGTCTGAGAATGAAATGCAGTACTAAAATACAGTCAAGTACCTAAAACTTCGTGTAACTTGCTCCAAAATCGAGACTTAAACCGAAGATCTCTACTAGAAATAATAGAAACTGGCACACTGTGCAATTTAACAACCTCAGCCACATATAACTCTGCTAATCTATCGAGTGAAAAATCCGTACGCAGTGGAATGAAATGCGCGGACTTCGTCAAATGATCAACAATAACCAACACAACATCTTTCTTTTTCGGTGATAAAGGTAAGCCCGATACGAAATCCATCTTGACACTTTCCCATTTCCAATCTGGAATCATCACTGGTTGTAATAAACTAGAAGGTACCTGATGCTTAGCTTTAACTTCCTGACAAACTAAACATCTCGATACGAACTCTGAAATCTCTCGTTTCATACCTAGCCACCAATACATTTGTTTCAAATCACCGTACATTTTATTGCTACCAGGATGAATAGACAAGTTACTATTGTAAGCTTCCTGTAAAACCTTCTAAATGAGTTAGAATTTCTCGAAACACAAATTCTGTCTTTGAAATACAAACTATCATCGGAACCAACATGAAAATCTGAATTAGGTGTCGTATCAATCTGTTTTCGTTTAGCTATCAAAATATCATCACATTTCTGAGCTTTGCAAGTCTATTGCAGAAACATCGGTCTAGCTTTTCATTCGGCTAAAATCGAACCATCATCAATCAATGTTAACCGTGTGTTCAAAGCTTGCAAAGCAAATAAAGATTTTCTACTCAATGCATTAGCAATGACATTAGCCTTTCCCGGATGATAGTCAATAACTCGAGTCATCTTCACTATCTCAAATTCAAAACTTTTTCTGACATCAAATACTTCAGGCTTTTATGATTCGTGAAGATATGACATTTTTCTCTGTAGAAATGGTGTCACCGAATCTTTAAGGCTAATACAATCGTTGCAAGCTTTAAGTCATGAGTCGAATAATTCTTTTCGTATGATTTCAACTATCTAAAAACATAAGCTATCACTTTTCCTTCTTCCATTAAAACACAACCCAGACCTTTAAATGAGGCATCACTTAAATCACAAATTCTTTTACGGACTCTGGTTGAACTAACATAGGTGCCTCGGTTAATAAAGCTTTCAACTGATTAAAAATTTGATGACATTTCTCGGACCATTTGAACCTAACATCTTTTTCCAACAATCTCGTCAATGGTGTAGCAAGCATAAAAAATCCCTTGACGAATCTTCTATAACATCTGCCTAAACCTAGAAATCTTCTTACTTCAGATACATTTCTCGAAGGTTTCCAATCTACCCACTTGAAATTTTGCTTGGATCAACTCTAATGCCATCAGCAGAAACAACATGTCCCAAAAATCTGACTTCTCAAAGCCAAAACTCACACTTGCTAAAATTAGGAAAAATCATTTAGAATTTCATCGGATACTCGGGAAAGCTCACACAAAGTGTGCGTAAACATATAATCGTAACCTTTCATTTACATCAATGCTCACACAAATTGTGAAATAGGCCTGCCACACAAGCTGTGGGTCAGAATGTAAGCTACACGATGCTGCTCACACAAGGTGTGGAGTATCCGTAACAAATGCAGGACCTCAACCATCGGTAGGACATTCAAGACCAGCACCCTAAACATGAAATCCCTAATGACATGTCATTCGTATCCTAAGAATTCCTAAGATTCATTTGGGACTCATTAACTATCAATTTGTCGTAACATTGATACGTCTATATATATATCAATCCATTTTCATTAAAAGTAACATTACCAAACATTCAATTTAAATAACAATAACACAGTAAATGTTCATATGAACTTACCTCGACAAATAAAGTGTAAAAACGTAGTTGATCAATCCGAGGCTTTCGCTTTTCCTCGATCTAAATTTGTACGACATCTATCTTGATTTAAATAGATAAATTCAATTCAGTTAACACTCTATTATTCAATTCAATTCATATTTCATATTTTTTAAAATTTATTATTTTTCCCTAACATTTTAATTTTTTTTACAATTTAGTTTTTCAGCTCATAAATTAAAATTTCAACATTTTAATCCTTATCTCATGCTTGTCGAATTCACTAAGGACCTATATCAATTCATACAAACCATCATTTCACAATTTCACCATGAACTTTTACCATTTTTACAAATAAGTCGCTAAATACAATTTTCATCAAAAATCCATTTACAAAACTAGTTTATTTATCAACAAAGACTCAGAATCTTTCATAAAATATCAAGAATCATGCAAGAACATCCATGGGAAAACCCTAGTTCTTTAACAGTTTTGTAAATTGATCCCCCGGGCTAGCTAGATTAAGCTACAACAAGTTCAAAAACATAGAAATTATTAAAAACGAGATCAAAAATCACTATATGCAACACTTGGACATAGTCGAACCTTCAAGGTGAAAAATAGAGGTTTTTCTTTCTTAATTTTAGTGGATAAAGATGTTTAAGAAGATGATACAATTGTTTGTATTATTTTAGGTTTAGTTTATTTATTAAATTACCAAATTAACCTTTACCGTTAAACTTAAAATCACTTAATTTTTGTCCATCTTTTTCCACTAACAATAAAATGGTCTAATTACCATTTAAATCCACTCACATTTAAGTTTCACAGCAATTAGACTCCTTTTACTAATAGAACTCTAGTTTTGCACCCTTTACGAATTAGTTCTTTTTACGTAATTAAACATGAAAACATCAAAATTTCTTAACAAAATTTTAATACGACCCTACTAACATTCCATAGAAATTAAAATAATAATAAAATAATAATTTACTCCTTGGACTTGTGTTCCCAAAACTGTTCTTCTGATTTCACTGAAAATGGGCTATTACAAACCCGATCGTCAAGTCCGAGCAACAGGATGTCACATTCGTTGTCGGAGCAATTACTGACAAGTTCCTAGTAAAATCATTATTCACACCATCAATCATGAAATAAACAATAATACAACCTTAAGTAACAAGAACACTATTTTTCGGGACTTATACGAGTATACTAATGCTTTAAAGTCAACTCGAGATCAAATAGGGACCTTTTTTTAACATTTTTATAATTTTAGAACAAGTTCACCATAAATAAATCTTTCAAATATTCAATCCTATCATAAACACATAGATATTATGATTCACAATAAAATCTGAATCTTATTTAAGCTTACGAAAGCCCTTATGTTGACTCTAGATAGAACAAGGATAAAAATGCAATATTTGAAAAGTATAGGGTCGACGTCGTGACAAGACTCTCTCCACGTTGTGACATTGCCAAATAGTTTGTCACTTCACGACGTTGAACCACTTAACGCCGAGACATCACAAACTATTGGCTGACATTGTGACAAGTGAAGATCGACGTCGAGACGTGGAACCTGTTTTTGGTACAAAATGGACTTTTTCATACCTAATTCAAGCCAACCATTATAAAACTCATTTTTTTGCGTAGATGCGCCTTAATTCATACACAAAATCATTCAAATATGAATACCACAACATCATTTACTCTTGATCAAATCAACCACATCAACATATCTTAATTCATCACCAAAACACATCCATCAACTTGTTTAAAACAGAAACTAGTTTTTCTTACTTTCAAGTCATTCAACTCATACACCAACTATGTCATTTTCAAGTTCAAATCATACCATTTTCAACTTCAAATGAACTATTCAAACTTGTACATATGGTCCAAACACATGACCAAAATCATGCATTAATACAAATGCAAGCGTTATCGTTTCATAATCTATATACTAGTCCCATTTCAAACCAAACATATAGTTCCAAGATAACACACTTTTACTAACTATGTACATGTCACATAACCAAGATTAAAATGATCAAAAGACTACCGAATCATTGATAGGATATTGTGATCTTTGTAGTTATCCAATCATCACGTTCCACATAATTGAAGATCTACAAGAAAAGGGAGACAACGAGTAAGCATTTTGAATGCTTGGTAAGTTCATACAAAATTTACTTAACCTACCTTAACATTTCAAAAAATTATATAATTGTAATAGATTGATTCAAACATGGCATCTTAGGCAACCTTACACTTTCATAAGCATTTCAACAAATATAACAAATGGTTAGTTCGATTACAAATCAGAAACTCATAATACAATCATATAAACATTTAACATTCCATCATATGACATATACCAACTAGTTTGTTTTCAACTTATAACATATGCATATAATTTCACTCATATATGTTTTCATTCCAACCATTTTGTTTTCATATAGTACCATTTCTATTTATGTCTTTCGTTCAAAGAACTAAAGTAACTTGAACTCGGATACTCGAGATTGATTTGATTACATATACTGACATTATTGAGCTACTAACACTAGCTTCGGATCAGGGTTGCTAACAGTAGCTTGGTTCAATGCTGTTCAAACTAGCTTCAGAGAATCCGCAACATATGTTGGATCTCAAGTCATCGAATTAATCCTCGATCACAACACCCATTTGTTTATACAAGCTGGCATATTCAGGGTGCTAACACTAGCTTCAGATCAAGGTTGCTATCACTAGCTTAGTACGATGCTGCTAACACTAGCTTCAGAGAATCTACAACATACACTGAATCTTAATCCATCGAATTAATCACTGATCACAACACCTATTTTATTTTTAAAACCCTAAGGGCATGCCATTCGTATCCCAATCGTTTACAACAAGGGCTTTAATACCATTTTTGTATCTTTACCATTCTGTACCTCGTATCAATTCATAGTTATGAAACCCATATTTCTCCCCTTAGTTATGGTTAAAGATGAAGATGAGTCATAATGTTTATTTTTTTGTTTTAATTTTTAACTTTTATTCTTAGTTTAATTTATAATTAATTATAATTAACCTAATTAACTATAATTAACTAACCTTAATTATAATTAACCAATTTAGTGAGCATTAGGTGTCATCCACCACAGTTTGTACACTAGAAAATGGTCCAAATGCTTAATTGGTCCTTAAAACAATTAAAAATCCATAGCGATTAAACTTTTACCACTTTTATAATTTAGTCCCTGTAGTATAATTAGCTATCTAAATAGAAAAATTAATGGACCAAAATTCAATTAAATTTTATGCAAACCTTGTAAATATTAACGGACTCACTCATCGAAAATGGGGTTCCGAAGCCACTATTTCCTACACCTCTAACTTTCGCATCAAAACATTTGTACCTTAACTAACTATCCAATTAACAAAATCGTTAGACAAAAATTCAATATAATAATAAAATTACCTCATAAATATTAATCAATAATATTTATGGACTCGATCATCAGAGAATAGAGTTTTGAAACCACCATTTTCGATACCACTAAAAAATGAGTTGTTATAAAGGATAAACTAACTAAGATGACACCATGGCGTAGAGTAAGGTAATCAACTTTGACCACTGAGTTAAAGTACTATTGGAAGAAGCCTTTCTGCATAATCAAAGTTAAATTGTTGAGCAGAATGCTTAATCTGCACATTTTAAATTTTTGAATTTTTTAGGGCTTTCTCTTTTGTCAAACACTACTTTGGCAATATTAATTCATAATTTTAACATCTACCCAACAACCCATAAACCACGATAAACCTCGACACCCTAATTAGCTTATAAATCCCCTTGAATCTTGAAACTATCATTCAGACAACAGCCAAAATCCTATCCAAATTAGAATTCACATTAAGCCTAAATTGCGAACCCTAATCAAGAATTTATAAACATAACAACAAAGAAGTAAAAGAAAGAAAGAAAGAAAGTCGAAAAGAAGAAGGGAAATATAAATAAATCATTTTGAGTTTTGCATTGATCGACGATGGAAGTTCGGCCTATTCAATTGAACAATTGAAGAGGGGAAGGGCATGCTTTGGTCAAAAAAGGCGCCTGAGTAAGCTGGATGATGATGGTGAATGGAACACAAAAAGAGGAATGATAACGATGCTGTAACGACTTGACTATTGCTGATATAAAAAATATGGTTTCAAAACCCCATTTCTATAAATGGAGTCCGTAAGATTACAATCAGAGGATTTACGGAGTTAGTATGAAAATATAAAGAACATTTACCAAATTAAATTAAGAAAATCATTGATTAAGGCTTAAAGACTAATTATAAAAGCTCCACCGCTATTGAGTTTTAAATTGGAAAATGATTGAGGACCCAAATAACAATTAACCGAAGGGCCTAAATGATTATTTAACCATTATTGTGAATTGAATTAGTGGATGTTGGTGGATATCTACTTGCTTAATATTAATTAAGTTAATTGGTTAAATAAGTATGATTAAAGGTTAAAATTAAGATTAATTAAGTTGAACTAAAGACTTAGCCATAGTATATGTAAGTGGGTGGAGAGAAAGATGAAGATATCATCTTTCTTATTTTCTTTAGCCATCCAAGTGAAGGGAAAAAGAAAGGAATTCCATTTTTTATTTCTTTCCAAATTAGTCCAAAATTCCTAAGGTACAAATTCCTAAGGTACTTATGTCTTTCTTTTGAAATTTTTATGTTTTCTTGATTATCTAAGCTTGATGAAAGCTTACCCATGCCATAAATTGATCAAATGCTAAATGTTGCCAAGTTACCATAATGGGTATTTAATGAAATTTAGTTGATTTCAAAGAGAGATTGAAGTATGAGTTTTGAGCATGTCAAGACTAAGTTGAAAAGTAGAGAAAAGTATTCGATTTGATTGGAAAGTTAACTAAACTTAATATTTTTTTGTGACATTATAGACTAAATTGAATAATTTGAAAGTTGTTCAAAAATTATGTTGTAGATTAAAATTACAGGATGCCTAATGAAAAGATGCAAAATTGAATTCTGGTTCGATGTTAAATATTGAAAAATATGAGTAATTCAGATATAAGGACAAAATTGAATAAAATGCAAACTATGTTGATTATATGTTTTTCATAAGATTAAATGGAATCTAATACCATTTTTATAACTTAATTATTGAACGTAGCTAATGACATGGCCGGGTCATCTCAAAATAAAGGAAAGGTGAGAGTCGTAGACAAGTAGCTCATATAATTTGTACTTTTACGATTAGAATTCAGTACATATATTCTTTGTTGTAAATTGGCTCGATTAAGGTAATGTCCCCACTTGTCTCATGATTCGATAAGTGTATAGTGATATGAACTGTTATGAATTGAATGGAGATGTGGATGGTATAAATGAGTATTATATAAAACTATGATATGTGATGATGTATATAAATATGTATTTGCAACATTGCTTACTCTATTAACCGTATCATTCAAAGTTGGGTATAGTTGCATGTCATAGGATTAGTGTACGAGATTATACTGTGGTTTATGTCGATGAGGTGCAGAGTGCATATTATACTATGGACATTCTAATAAAGTGTAGAGCATACTTTACTTTGGTTATATCGATGAGGCATGAAGCACAAATTATACTTCGGACGTTTCGATGAGGTAGTGGGTGCCAATCATATTGGTGTGATGGTTGTATGATCCGTGTATCCGTCTTGAGTCCGTGTCTGGTTAATAGGGATAAGAAAACATAAACTTTTCCTAATGACATATGATATGTGAAACTAATAGAAAATGGTGAATTTTGTATATAAATATCTAAGTGAAAAAAGTTATCATGTGAAAGACCGTGTGAACCAATTTAAACGAGCCTTGAGAGCCAGTATAGATAAGAAACGAATCAATAGATTCTAGAAAGAAATGAGAAAATGAAATGAATAAGTAATATGCTATGAAATATAAGTGAATGTGATATGATGATAGAAAATATAGTATGATATGTTCATATGAGTTTGTCAAATGAATTACGGTATGAGTTTTCGTACATGAGACATGAATGGTATATTGAGTCTATTGGAAACTAAATCACATTTTGATTGTATTTGGATATACTACTTCTATTGTATTATTGATTTAAATCATAAAAATACCACCATGCCCTATTGCTTAGCGAATGTTTTGTTTATTTCCATGCAGAGTTCAGTAAATCTTGAAGTAGCAAAGTGGTCGACATCATCCGGACTCGATCTCTCAACTCAACAAGTTTGGATAGTTTTTCCTATGTTAATAGTAGGTGGCATGTACCTAAGATCTGGGTTAGACTTTTAGTTCAAATTTTCATTTGCTATATATGTTGGAAAAAGGTTACACATTGAGTTTGATTATATATTCTAGCAAAAAGTATGTATAAGCATTTAGTGAGTTAATTTTACTTATCAAAATGCTACATATTACCAATTTGGTTTTTTCTTGTTTTTCAAGTAAATGAAGGCTTTACATACCTGAAATCCTATATGGATAGATGTTATATATATCAGATATAGTTATATGGCATTTGAATTAATACCTAAACTGCATTGCAATTGAGTTTTCGAGTCATTTAGACTATTCAAAAATTCTACTTAGCAAATTGGAGAAGAATGAATAAAAATTTGAGGAAACTACCCACAGAGTCACAACACTCTCCTATTGGTGTCATGACATTGAGCTTCTATTTCCACAATCGTGATTATCTCATGCTGAGGTTGCAACATCAAATGCATTGTCCTGAAGGTCATGAAGTTCCCCTATTGAAGTCACAACATCGTGCTTCTGCTTTTAGTGTCGCGACATGACACCCTTATGGTCATAACATCACTCCTATATATTGGAGATTTTACATTTTAGTCCCTCGGTTAACATCAGTGTGCCATAGGGGCTTTCGTAAGCTTGTTTATAACCCTTTTTTTATTAAATAACATATTTTAATTAAGTTTTGACCTCATTAGCTTATATAACTTCTTTATTGGATATGTAAATAAAATCGTAATTGCTCCGATAATGAATGTGACATCTAATGTCTCGGATCCAGTAATCGGGTCAGGTGTGGGGTGTTATAGGTACAAAGTGAGATGGGTAAGTTTTTTTTGTCACCTGGGGTTTGAGTTAAATAAAATTAGGGTTTTAGAAAAGAAATTGGTAGAGAATTTGGAGATTGATCGAGAGTCGACTGTGACAATTCAAGGTAAGGAGTGAGCGGTGTTGTGAAAGGGAAGAAAGAGGTTGAGAGGGTGCTAAAATGTAAGAATGCTTATGCAAAAAAGAAAAAGAAAACAAAAAACCTAGTTCAGAATATTTTGATGCAAAATCAAATGAAAAAGAAGAAAGAATGATCTAAAATGAGAATTTACAGAACAAACCCATGCCTTAAGAAAGATAATTTGACAAGTTAAAAAAATACTTCAAAAATTTTAGGGAAAATCTAAATGGTAAATTAATTTTAATGATTTTTTATTTTTAATAAAAACCTACTGCTAATAAGGAAAGGAAGGCCAGTTTCTTTATTAACTTAATTTATGTTGACTCTATACACACGGACACCTAAACTCCGTCAGTACAAAGTCAATTTTTATAGAAAGATTTTAAGAAACCGTTAATATATTGAATTTTATTATGATGGTTTATATGCCCATTAGTATAGTTTAACCTTATACTGGTTGTTTATATGTTTCGTCAGTAAAACAAACCTATATCGACTGTCTTTGTCCATCAGTATAGGGTTTTGTTAGTAAATGTAATTTTTTAGTGAACGTGTCATGCATAGATCAATCATATGTATCAATGTAATATTCATAAAATAGATTTGTATAAATTTTCATGAAATTAGTTTTAAACTTAAAGTGTTCATTGTATAATAATAACAAAATTAATATATGTTGTATTCTATAATTTCCTAATATTATATTACAATGATAATAATAAATAGATATGTTAATAGTTAAAATAAATGTTAAATATATTGATTTGGTACATTTCTAGTGAAAAATAAAATATGTATAAATAGTTTCAATATTTAATAAATAATCTAGTAATTGAAAATATTAAATTTCAAGGTAAAATTTTATTTAAAAAATAAATATTTCAAAATTCAAATTATGTTTCAATATTAACGTTTAATATCACAGCTTCATAAATATAGATTAACATAATGTTTAAAATTTTAAAGAATATAGAATACAATAGAGTGTATTGAACATGAGTGAACAAACAAAAATTGTGTCTGGTAGGGTTACGAAGAAAGTTAGGAATTAAGAGGAAGAGCCATCGGATGAATGAGGAGATTTGGAAACCCTGGGTGAAGGGACGTACAAATCGTTATCGTTTAGGGATGTTGTTTAGAAGACAGGTTCTATGAATAACACCATGGATGATGAGTGGGAAATGGATGATTTTGTTCTTCGAGAGGATGATGAGAGGAAAGGCATTGTTGACAGAGTGCCTTCAATTGAGTTTTTAGACAGGGTTTATGGACTTATTGAAGAAAGTATGCCGAAGACACTAGTAATTAAGTTGTTAGGAAGGAAAATTGGATACAACACCTTGTTCCACATGGTGTGTGCGTTGTGGAAATTGTCACATCCCAAAATAGGTTCTAAGAGTTTTAGGGGTATTTTAAGATTTTTGGCCTATACGAGCTCATAATTTCGTAAGGTTGATACTCGATAATGTTTTAGACAATGGTTTTAGTAAAGTTAAATCAATTTTTGGAAATGAGTTTTAAATGTCTTTAATTTTAGAAAAGAGATTGATTTGTAAAAGGGTCAAAGTTGTGAGTTTTTACAAAGAAATTAAACCAATTTTTCAAAATCAACCTAATAAACTCCTATTCCCAGTTATTTTCACCAATGCTTCTTCCCCTCTTCTTAGTATTGCTATCCCTTGCTATTCCTCACTTTCTTAATTGATTTTTTACTCCCAAACTATAATACTTTGACTTTGTTTCACTTCCAAGCATTAAAACTCTCTAAATCTTCAAAAAATTACCCAAAAATCTCACCAATTTCATCTTCTCCACTTGTGAGTTTTCCATATTTGCATCGAAAACTCATTATTCCTCTCATTAAAGGTAACCATTCGCATTCTCATTAGTTTTTAATGTTATTGGGTCTTTGAAACTAAATTTTTGGCTGTTAAGTCGTAAGTTTTGATTAGAGCCGAAAATCGAGTCTTTAATGGTGAATTTCAAGTTTGTGGATAAAAACTTGGTTTCAAAGTGTTTTTCAAATAGTTTTAACCTAATTAGAAGCTTTCTAAAATAACCTTGAAGTTTCATCAATGATTTATTGGGTTTTAATGAATTTTCATTGTAATGGCCAAAACTTGTCAAAAAATTTCAATACCTTAAAATGCATAGTTTTGTGAAGTTTAAAGGTTGGGAATTAGTCATAGATAAACATGTAGATGAGTGGAATTTGTTTCATGCAAAAAGACTAAATGTATACTGAGTTATTTGAATTTTAAGTTTATTGTGCTAAAGGTTTTGGTTAAAAAGACTATACTTAAGCTTGTGTTTGTGGTTGTTTAGAGTGAGTTATTGACTGATTGTTGATCAAATATATGTATGGTTTGTCTTGTTGAAGTGTCTAAGTCAACAGGACCTTCAATGAGTAAAGTTAAGGTAAAGGGAAGCTTGTTTAAGCTTTCGATTTTTCAGCAAAAGCGAATATTTCGGTGAGTGTTTTAGAATCATTGCTCATAGATGATTCGTTGTGTATTTTGGAAACTTAGAGGTAGCCTAAACCCCTCCTCTAAATTCCAAGTGTAAGTGTTCTTTTACCTATTCTAAATATGTGATAAATATGTTTGTGAATTGTGATAAAAAAGATTATGATGTGATGAAAATGAACATGTTATGATGACTGTTGTGATGGTAAATATGAGGGTATGTTATTCATGCCATGTGACAGTGTGTATAATGTGCTAATGATATGATTATGCAGTGAATACGTGCCAATAATCTGTAAGTAATATTTGATGACATTATGGATATTTTGGCCTTTTGATTTGATGAAACTGTTGGATATAGTTGGCATGCTATAGGATTGTGAGTACTCACTTATTTGTGTTGTGATATATGGGGCGCTGAGGCCTAGGGACAGTTTTGGAGAAATAAGGGAATGTGAGCCAAGCTCCATTCACTGGGATATGTATGTGTGGTGTATTGGAGAGTATTAACTATATGCTTTGCTTATGAGATATGTTTGACTCTTCGAGTCTATGTGTGGTGTATTGGAGATCCGTGTATCCAATGAGTGGTGATAGAGTCCACTTTGTGTTTCATAAACTCAAGGGCCAAATTATCATACACTATGACTAAATGTGATTATATGTAACTATATATGCTTATATGTGATTGATATGTGTCGAAGTATTGATATATGTATGCCTAAACGTTTGTATAAATAAGGTGTAAAGAATGAATGGAATATGACTAAATATGTGAATTCTGGCACTTAGTTAACGACATTTTGGAAATATGTTATATATTTTTTGGTTGATGCGTGACGATTTGTTTGCGTAGTGGTTGTTCTAGGCATTCATTGAGCTTGTTAAGCTCACCCACTCCATTTTATCCTTTGTAGAGTAGTTGCGTTCCTGGTGTGAGCGGTGTGGTCGTCGAAGGATTGATCCAAGCAGTTCTTTATTCATTATAGTAGGTGTTTTGCTTATTTTAGTTCTAGGGAATAAAAAGGCAACGTGGTAGACATTTTATATCGGATTGTTAAGACATATTTGTAGTTATTCGCTTATTATGTATGTTTCGAAGCATGTGGAATTAGATATGGTATTTTAGCTATTGTTTTAGACATTTTGATGCTTATATGATTAGGTGAATGAAACATGATGTTCATGGATTAAGCTTGAATGATTTAAATGTTCTTACGTGCTAAATTTTTGTAATCTGAAACAGAGGTGTTGATATTAGGGCTTTTAAAATGATACTTATATATTTTTGAAAGTGCAGGGAGTTAGAATGCCAATTTGGTACCGATACCTTGGCCCGAGTATCAATACTCGGGATGTAGTTATCAATACCTCACGAAAGGTACTGATATTTTTTGATGTTTTGAAATTTGACGAGAAACAAAATACTAGTTTGGTATCAATTTTCCAGGTTGTATTGATACCATTTAAAGGAAATATCGATACCATAGAGGCGGTATCGATACCTACGTAACATTTTTGGGAAAATTTGCTAAATAGTCTCAATGCTTGAGATATGTACATTTTATATTTGTTTGTTGTATGTTAGTATGATTAAATGCTAAACTAAGTTTGTATGACTTGATATTCTCAAAAATGCTAGAGTAATTAAAGGAAAACGAATTTGCATGTATTTTAATTTTGATAATTACAATGAAATCAATGTGAGGCAGTGGTGTGGCATCTTAATATTCGGCTTGGCGTCCAAGCCGGGTATGGGGTGTTACAGAAACCAACAATGAGATTCCAACTAATGGGAATCGATAATGTCTATTATTTGGAAAAGTTTGAATCCGATTTGGACTACAATAATGTTGTTTCAAAGGGTCCCTAGGTGATCTTCTCACATTATCTGATTGTACAACCTTGGTTAACTCAATTTTCAACTCTTGAGGCATTTCCACAATATGTTGCGGCTTGGGTTTGTATTCTAGGGCTTTCTGGAGCTTTATACAAAAGGATTTTGCTACAAGAGATTCAAAGTTTGATTGGAAAGGTAGTTAAAAGTGACTTCCAAATGGAAAAGGATCTCGGGACTAGTTCGCATGGTTTGCGGTGCAAGTGAATCTGTCCAAACCTCTAGTTTCAAAGATCTAGATCGCGAGCAAAATTCATCAAATTGAGTATGAGTCTCTTTCCTCAAATTACTTCCATTGTGGAAGGTTTGAACATTTAAGGGATGTGTGTCCCCATGTTTCTCTAGAGAAAGGTATGGAAGGTGATGGGGAGATTTTACATGGAAATAAATCATCAGATTAGAAAAAGGATAGTCTAGGTGTTTAAGAACGGGTGGAAAAAGAGGAGTTTAGAGAGTGGATGGTGGTTGATTGTTAGCAACGACATCAGCAATGCCAGAGAGTAACAGGATCGGGACCATTTCAGGGAAATAATCAAGTTAGATCTATATTTAATGTTCTTTCTAAAGTTGGGGAGGTGAATGATGGATTACAACACCAGTTTCGAGAACTTTTAAATTTAGGAAGCAGAATAATGAATGTAGAATAAAGGTTGTTTCTTTGGGAAATAATAATGGGGATAGTATTAGTGAAGATACGGTAGAAACAAGAGACAAATCACGAAGGGATGTAACTGAGAACAAGAGCTCAAAAGAAAAAGGGCTAAAAGTTACAAATAAGCCCAGGAAATAAAAACAGCTTATAAATGAGCCAATAGGTGTAAAGTTGGGTATTCAGAAGGATGGGTTGGGATCTAGGTGTAAAGACTTTGATCCAAATATGGTTGTTCTGGTTGAAACTAGGGTTAGTGGTATTAAGGCTGAATGTGTTATTAAGAATATTGGATTTTCGAATTCTCATATAGTCGAAGCTAGTGGCTTCGTCGGGGGAGTTTTGATTTTGTGGAAGGATATTGTTAATGTGACTGTGGAAGTTAACAAATTTTAATTTGTGCACTTGAAAGTGAAATTTCTGGGTTTGCATGATTGCGTTTGTTCACTGGGATTTATGGGAGCCCCCAGTGGGCATTGAGGAAGGAGTTATGGGTTGAGCTTGGTAATATATCCTAGAACATTAAGGCTCCTTGGATGCTAGCAGGAGATTTTAATGCGATGCTTAATAAAGATGAAAAACAAGGAAGCTCAAGGAGAAATAAATGTACCTGCCCTCTCTTCCAGCAGTTTTTCATTGATTATAATCTGAAGGATATTGGTTTTGAAGGTCCAAAGTTCACTTGGAATAGAGGTCTTTTGTTTGAACACCTTGATCGAGCACTATGCAATTACCAAAGGGATAATTTGATTCCTAACACGATGGTTTATCACCTTAAAATATTAAATCCAATCATTGCCCCTTAGTTATTCGATTTAATTAGAATAATACTTTAAAAGCCCTTCACCTATTTCATTTTTTGAGCTCTTGGCTTTTTTATAACGATTTTGGTCATTTTGTTAATGAGAATTGGGGTAATGGCGAGTAGTTGGAAAGCTCTGTAAGGAATTTTGTAGATGCTATGAAGAAATGGAATAAGGAGGTTTTTAGCAACATTCTTAAGAGAAAACATAATTTATTGTCATGGATTGGTGGGATTCAACGGTGTCTTGAGAGATATCGCTCAATAAAGCTTATTGAGTCAGAGAAAGAATTGTAGACTGAGCTCAAATGAGTCATCAACAATGAGGAACTCCTTTGGAAATAGAAATCATGAAGTGATTGGCTTTCATTCGGAGATCAAAATAAAAATTATTTTCACTATCAAGCGAGTATAAGGAAAAGGGCTAAACATATTAATTCACTGAAGCTGGATGATGAGTTATCGTGTTATGATGAGGATAAAATCAAATATGAACTTGTTTCATTCGATCGGTGATTGTATATTGATGATGCAGCCAATGTGGGCCTTTTTCTTGTTAGGAACGTGTTCCCTATTCTTGAGCCTGATCTTTTTGAAACACTTGATTGAAGTTTGTCAATCCAAGAAGTTCAGAATGCATTGTTTGAAATGGCACCACTTAAAGCCCCGGTGATTGATGGACTGCATGCCCAATTTTATTAGTCGTAGTGAAATGTTGTTGGGGAGTCTCTAGTGGCAATGGTCAGGAGAGTCTTTGAGAATGGTGACTTAGAGGATGTTTTCAATAAAACCTAAATTATGCTTATTCTGAAGGTTGTTGCCCTTGAGTTAGTTTCAGTTTAGACCCATAAGTCTCTGTACTGTTTCGTACAAAATTCTCTCCAAGGTTATTATGAATTGCCTTAAACCAGTAATGTCTATTCTGGTTGTAGAGAACCGAACTAGTTTTGTGGGTGGGCGACATATTATGGATAATGTTGTAATTGCACGAGAGGTTTTCTATTCGATGAAGAGTCGAATAGGGAAGAAAAGATGGATGGCAATAAAAATAGATATGGAAAAAGCATATGAACGATTAAGGTGGGATTTTATTAAGGATACTTTTAATGATGCGAAGTTACCTAATAATGTTGTTCGCATTATAATGTAGTGTGTTTCGACATCAACAATGCAAGTGTTATGGAATGGAGGGTTCACGGATGAGTTTAAACCAATGAAAGATATAACGCAAGGGGACCCCATCTTGCCATATATGTTTGTTCTAACTATGGAGAAAGTTGGCCAAGCAATAAATTTGGAAATATCGAATGGAAAATGGAAGCCTATAGCTTTGGGAAGAGGAAGACTGCCGCTGTCCCATCTTTTTTTTTACCGATGACTTAGTGTTATTTGGGGAAGCAAATTTGGAGAATGCGAAAGTTATGCAATTAATTATAGACCAATTTTGTTTATATTCTGGCCACAAAGTTAATGCTAGTAGGGTTAGAAGTATGATTGGGAATATTTTAGGGTTCCTACAGACGAAGGATTTGGGTACTTACTTGGGTGTTCTTCTATTTCATAGTAGAACCACGAGGAGCACGTTCCAATTTATTGTTGACAAAGTACTAAGGAAACTGAATGATTTTGATGCCAAGTCATTGTCGATGACAGGTAGAACTATGTTGGCAAAGTCTGTGTTGTTAGTTATACCAGGATATTTCATGCAGTCAACTATGATTCTCATTGGTATCTGTGAGAAGATTGAACATATTGTGTGACGATTTGTTTGAGGTTCAACGAGTACTGGGAAGAAGACAACCATGGTTAAATGAGATACTAGCTGTCAACCTATAATGAAGGGTGGCCTTGGCTTACGGAGACTGGTACCTCAAAATATATCCTTCTTAATGAAGCTAGCATTTCAAAAAGTGACAAAGGTAAACTCTATATGGGTAAGAGTTTTACGTAACAAATATAAGTTGGTTGAGAATTGCCCTTGCGTGATTGAGAGACCTAGTTGTTCATATGTATGGCGTTCCATAGAAAAAGTTTGGAATCATTTTCGAGAGGGCTTAATTTGGAGTTTAGGGAACGACAGATCGATTAGTTTCATACAAAATGCTTGGGTTCCAAAATTGAGGTTACTATATGAACACCTCCTTCTTGATATGGATATCTCGGCACAAATTAAAGTGGCTGATTTTGTTGATACTAATGGTTGTTGGAAGTGGTCGAAGTTGAATAATTACTTTACAAGAGAAACTTTCGAATGTATTGCTACTTGCCATCCATCTAACGACACACTTGGTGATGATATGTGCCTATGGAAATCGAATAAGACGGTAAGTTCTCAATAAAATCGGCATATAACAGTATTGTTCAAACTGATTTTCTGCGGGATGACAATAGATGGAAGGAGATTTAGAAAAATGCATTACCTCCTAGAATTAAACATTTCCTTTGGCTTGTGAGACATAGACGAATACTTACGGAATGAAAAAGGGTTAGGGGGAAGATGACAGATAAAACAGGGTGCTTAATCTGTGGGAGGTTGAAGAAACTATTTTACATGTCTTGTGTGATTGCCGGTTTGCAATTGTAGCTTGAATGAAGATAATTTCATCGGATTGTGTTCACAATTTTTTCGAACTAGAGCTGGACGAATGGATGGGAGCTAACCTAAAAGGAGAACTTCGTATGGGTACTAGTACAGCTGAGGCTTGAGTTCTCTTTGTGGTTTTGTGCTGGATGCTCTAGAAGAATAGGAATAACTATGTTTTCCAGCAGAGGATTGGAAGAGTTGAAGATATTGTTAGGGCTGCAGAGTGTTTTGCTACAAACGTTTGCAAGGCAAATTGTAGACAGAATAAAACTGAAGACAACAGAAATGAGTTAATTAAATGGTGACCAGCCAACCCTGGATGAATTAAAGTAACTCGGATGGAGTAACTAGTAGGAATGGAGATTGGTAGGAAATTAGAGATGTACTAAAGGATTCTTCTGGAAACTGGATCGAAGGCTTTGAAAAGGTTGTTAGTAAAGGCTCGGCAATGAATTCAAAGTTGTGGGCTATTCTATAAAGAATTCAAATAGTCGGGATTCGATGACACGAAAAGGTGATTATTGAAAGTGATTGTAGATTGGCAGTGGAAATGATTAATGACTGCTTGAGAGGTGCGCCACCAGAGACTATTGTCAGAAGAATAAAGGAAGTATCTCGACAGTTTGAATCTGTTAAATTCCAGCTTGTGGAAAGGGAAGGTAATTTGGTTGTTGACTGGTTAGCTAGAACATGTCAATCTACTGATGTTAATCTACGTATTATTGATGTTACTATATTCTATGTTAGGAAATTACTTTTAGAAGATAAAATTGGTTTCTCATATGTAAGAATAAATTGATATAAAGCAATATGTTGCCTTTTTTTTACTTATAAAAATATATAAGAATACAAAATTTAATGCCTTCAGAAAATGTTGTAGAAAGTGAAAGATGCTCCAACCATACTTTTTTTTCATTTAATGTACCAAGCATACATTTTAAGAATGCAAAATTAAGTATAAAATTAATAAAATATGCGTATAAAAAGAAATTAAAATATCACATATTTCTTAAATCTGATGCTAGGAAAATAAATTTATCTCTGTTTAAAATTGCATTCTATATAAAATAGATTTAGGAATAACATCAGAAGAACTTTATTTCAAGGAAAAACTGAAATTTGCTTTTATACATTAAAAAAATGCTTTGGTACATTTAGAAAATATTTTATTCTTTTTGAAAATAAGCTAAACATTTTACTAATATATTAAAATATTAAAATATTTTAAACATTATACTATGCTCAAGTGGATTGTCATCTTCCAATAAAATTGATATTAGATACTTTTAAAAAAAATTAAGTGCCGCTAAAGATCATGTTCTTTAGCGGCGTTTGTGAATATGCGCCGCTAAAGAACATGTTCTTTAACGGCGCTTTGTAAAAAACGCCGCTAGAGATCATAATCTTTAGCGGCGCTTTTTTTTACTAACGCCGCTAAAAGAAATGTTCTTTAGCGTAGCTTTTATACAAAAAACGCCACTATTTTTGGGATTTTTATATTAAATTTTTATTTTTCAGCCTCACAGTAGCAACAAATCAAAAGCAACCAGATCTAAACCAGCCAAAAGCAATAAATTTATATAATATTTCAAATTAAACGAATAAAATAATATTAATATCAATAAATAAAAGTGAATTCATATTATTTTTGCAAAAATGTTAAAAGTTAAAATGATAAAAATATTTATGCAATACACTATGACGGCGGACGTTGCGACTGAAACATCTTCATCATACTCTGAAGCTGCTGCTGGAGTTCGTCGTACTTTCTACTCTGCTCTGCTTCTCTCGATGCCACATCAGCTTTAAGTTGTAGCTGGAGTTCTTCATATTTCTTTTGAACCTCTGCTTCTCTCGCTGCAGCCTTTGCTTCCCTCGCTGCCACCTCTGCTTTAAGTTGTAGCTGGAGTTCTTCATATTTTCTTTGAACCTCAACTGTGGTCGCTTGCATCTGAGTCATCTGGTCTTTTAACCTCTGAACTTCAGCTTGAGCTTGACTCCCCAAAGCCATGTATTGCTGCGAGCTGGATCCAAAATATTGGGTTGGGCTAACAAAAGATCCTTGAAATCGAACCCGACCATACCTTTCAAGACCCAAAACTTCAGTAATAATCCGGTTATCAATGTCTTCAGGATGAACAGAACTATCACTAGAAGCAATCGCCCAGTACTCACTTTTTATCCTTTAGTTTTCCTAATAAATAAATCACATAGTTAGGAGCATATATATATTTAAAACATATGCAACATAACAATAGTCGCATTACAAGCAATGAATTAAACCATTAGAAAATAAACACTATAAATAACTAAAACAAGTCAAATCGTATTAAGTAAACGTATCATTATTTCACCAGTTTTAGGAGTCATGGGAGATCTATCTTTCTTCCTATGTGTAATTTCAAAAAGTTGAAGGCGTCCAACTTTTTGACCGGACGACAGTTCCTACAATATAGTACTAAAAATATTATTTAATGGAAAGTTATACATATTTGACAATATTAAAAAATTAAAAATACCTCCGCCTCAGCTACACATGCAAAACTTCTCGACCCGGCTGTGTGAGTGAATTTTTGTTTTTGTCTGTTGCTTTTTCCAACTCGTTCACGATCCTACGTTATGAAATTTTTAGTACGTAAATAGTAAATACTATAAATCAAAATAATTACAATAGTTTGGAAGTACATCATACCTCGCCTTTCTTCGAATGCCAAAATCTAACCGCATCTTCCCATTGGTAGCTCAACATACCCGACGGGACATTTTGCAATTTCTCATCGAGGGTTGTTTTTGTCTTATAATAATTTTTCTTCAAAGTACTTTTATGGTCTCTCCATCTTTTTCCCAATGCCTTCTTTACATAAGCATCCGAGACCTCTAAAGCAAACCTCGCCTACAAAAAACACATGTTAATAAAGTAAATATAAATGAAACTATTTCCCAAGCATTACAGATGACATTAACATTTTGTTACCTTAATATTATCGAGGGCTTGGTTTTTGTTGCTATCGGGCATTTGATGCCATGACTCGTAGTTGATAGGCAACATATTCGCATTTCGTGCTAAAATGCCCATGTATCCTGCTAAAAGTCGAGCTTCTGATCCAACAGGTTGACCAAAACTGTTTCGTCCAACTTTGACACGCTCGACTGGATCTAACTCGTATAACTCTCAAAGTAGCGTACGTCCTCGACCTCTGCGCGTCCCACCATTTTCAGCTACAAATGGTATATTATAATATAAGAATTTGAAAAATAAATCAATTATAAGTCAACACGCATGTAAATTAAATGTAAAATTACTTTGAACTTCTGTAGGATCCTCAGGTGTAATCGGAACATTCGAAGATCCAATTGTTGTCTGTTGTTCAGTACTATTTGTTTCTGTCAAGTTTGGATCATTTTGAACAATGCTTCCCCTTAGAATTTTTCTTCTAGGCATTTTATCTGTAATACACATAAAATAGTTGAAAGCTTAATAACAAATTACAACAATAACAGCACATATAAAATAGTTGAAATATATAATAAGACCAAGATTTAAATTATGATATTACATATAATTAAACAATCGTAAAATCTTACTACATCATTATTCGTAAATATCTTCATCCGTATCCTGACGAACCCATTGAAATTGTGCACTAGTACTAGGGATATTATAGTTTAAGTTTTATTCTGGAAAGGGCAAAGTTTCTAATCTGTCGTCGATGTTATCTCTACTTCCACTGCCCATGTCAAACAAGTCTCTAGGGATGTTACGAAGTACAACGTACCAACCCTCATCAGTTGGATCTTTTGAGTAAAAAACTTGTTTGACTTGAGATGAGAATACATACGGCTCATCTATCAGTTGTTGTCCTGTGTGAATCAATCGGGTGAAGTTCACCATTGTAAAACCAAATTGATCTTACTTAATTCCATGAGCAGTATTAACATCAGCCCAATCACCTCGAAATTAGACAACTTTCTATTTGTCGTAGTAATCCAACTCAATTATGTCAGTAAGAAGTCCGAAATATTCCACATTTCCCTCGACAAGATTATTGTCCCTAGCAATAGCATAACTTGTAAGTGTGGAATTAACAACTATTCCACAATTTTGCGTTCTCCTCAACCTCTCGTGATATTTTGTATGAAATCTGAATCCATTGATGAGGAACGCACTATATCTTTTAACCACTCGATTTGGACCTTGGGAGAGCCATTTAACTTCGTCATTAACGTTCTTCCCACTCTGAACCTATTGAATGGAAAGTAAACCGAGTAATTAAAAATGTTATGAGAAAACATTATTATTTGTAAGCGGAAGCTCCAACTGCATACCGTTTCGCTTAACCATTCATAAAGAGATTCTGTAAACAACTTATTGATATCTCGATGTTGTGTTCTTCGGGAGTGCGAACGAGATCTCAATATTTGTTTGTACTCACTATGTTACAAAAATGTTCACTTTGTTAGAAGATAAACAATTTTTAATTACTTCCGTAAAAGTTCAATTGATTCGTGGAGAAATAGAACATATCGATGTGCTTGTACCCACGATAAATGATCTAATTCTGCAATTTCAACTTTGCCGATTGGTTCTCCAAAACTTTGGAACAAATAAGTATCGGCGAAGTTATGGTCCGTGATTCCAGCATTCCTATTTGGTCTGTTCAACCTTATTTCAACATCTTCCAAATATCTTGAGCAGAAGGTCATACATTCCTCTGCCAAGTAGCCTTCAACAATCGATCATTCTAGATATCGCTTGTTGCGGCAGTAAGACTTTAATTTGGATAGGAACCTAAACACGATATATAACATTATCAAAAGTTGTAACTAAAGGCATAGAGGTGAATGAAGGAAAATTTTAAAAAATTTAATTAACACATTTCTATGGGATACATCCATCGATAGAAAACGGGTCCGCCAAGAATTGTTTCATGCGGGAGATGGATTATCAAGTGAACCATAATGGTGAAGAAGAAAGGTGGAAAGATTTTCTCCATGTTGCATAAAGTCAAAACGGCTCGATCTTGTACCTTCTGAAGTTCTTGAACATCCAAAACTTTGCCACAAATGGCTTTCATTATACTGGATAGTTCAATTATACAAGACGTCACCTTCTTCGCCATACAACATCGTAGAGCAACTGGCAATAAATCTTGCATCAAGATGTGATAGTCGTGATTTTAGTGAATATAATCTTCGATCTTTAACACTAACACATCGAGATATATTTGATGCATACGCATCTGGAACCTTTACATCCTTCAGCACCATGCAAAACAGTTCTTTCTCCGTCTTGGACATTGAGAAAATAGAAGGCGGCAACCGATATTTCCCATTCGGAAGTGGATTGGGATGAAGATCAGGCCGAATTCCCATTTGGACTAAATCAAGTCGACTCTAAAGATTGTCTTTTGATTTTCCATCGACATTCAAAATTGTGCCCACAATGTTCTCGCAGACATTTTTCTCAATGTGCATAACATCAAGATTGTGTCGTAAAACGTGATGCTCCCAATAAGGCAACTCAAAAAAATACTTCTTTTTTTCAACAAGTCCGCCTCATTAGGATCGTCCTCTTCATCAGAGTCATCATCAGCTTCATCATTTGATCTTCTATTTCTTTACGTGTTTGGCGGTTGGTTCATCTTCCCATAAATGAAAATCATATCTTCCAACATGAACAAGATTTCAAAGCCACTGGTTTGCGAATGAGCTTCTCTGAACTCTTCAGTGCTGTCAAATACAGAACTCTGAAATCTAAATCTATGATTTTCCAGTAACCACCAACGATGCCCCATGTAAGAGAACTTCTTCCCATTGTACAACTATTACGAACATGTTTGTGCAGCACAACAAGGACACGCATAACGGCCCTTGGTACTCCAACTGGATAAATTGGCATAAGCGAGAAAGTCATTAATGGTCCACATCAAAGCTGCACGTAAATTAAAGTTCTCCTTTCTCAGCACATCGTATGTCTCGACACCAGCCCATAATTGTTTTAACTCTTCAATAAGTGGCTGTAAATAAATGTCGATATCATTCCCGGGCCCTTTCTCCCCAGGGATAATCATAGATAAGATAAGGGAAGATTGCTTCATGCAAATCCACGGAGGCAGATTGTAAGGAACAAGCACTACTGGCCAAGTACTATACGCAGTGCTCATGATCTTGAAAGGATTAAATCCATCAGGTGCTAGCCCAAGCCTCATGCTCCTAGGATCACTTGCAAAGCTTGGAAATTTATCGTCAAATGATTTCCAAGCTAAAGAATCTGCCGGATGCCTTAGTAATCCATCATCGGTTCGTCTATCATGGTGCCACGTCATTGACTCCGCTGTCTTCGACGACATGAAAAGCCTTTGAAGCCTTGGTATCAGCGGAAAAAACCGCAAAATCTTGACTGGTTTCTTTCTAGACTGTGCATCATTTTCATCGTCGTTCCCATCTTCTGTGTTTCTACTTATCCAACGGGAGTTGCCGCATACATGACAGTACTGTTGGTTTCTCCGATGGCCCAATACAACATGCAGTCATTTAGGCAACTATGGATTTTGTTATACCCAAGGCCTAAATCTTTAATCATTTTCTTCATATCTCTGCATGACTGAGGGATTTTTGCAAACGAAAACATTTCTCTCAAAAACTCTAACAGCATTGTCAACGAGTTTCCGGTCCACCCTCCCAAACATTTTAATTGAAAAAGACGAACACAGAAGGACAGTTTTGAAAATTTTGATCCCTCATACAGTTCTTCGTTCATCTCATTAAGTAGCCCGTAGAACTTCGCCGCTTCTCCATTCGGCTCTTCATGACGTACACTACTTCCCGGTTCAGTAAAATCATTTCCACCAATATTACAATCATCAGATGCCACAAAGTCCGCTGGGAACGACTGGACACCATGATTGTGCATATTAAATGCATCCCGCAACATACCATCCATGTCATCCCCTCTATCAGACTAATGGTAAGCAATATCAGGATAAGTTACATCCATCCTTGAAGAGGAAGTACTAGGCGGGCATTCTCCATGAAATAACCATTGTTTATAACCCCGAACAAACCCATCAACAATTAGATGCTTGTATACAACCTCATGATAATGCCAACTTATGTTGACACAATTTTTACAGAGGCAAAGAATCATGTTCTCTTGGCTTGCGTATTGAAATGCAAAATTTAGAAACGTCTGTACTCCATTTCGATAATCATTGCTTACCCTTGACAAATTCATCCAAGACCAGTCCATTTCTTAATTATTGAAGTCTGACCTTGACAATAATTTGCACGGGTAAGTTATCATAACTTATATATAACTCAAACCGGTGAGAGGTACCAAATTATTGAAGTCTGACCTTGACAATAATTATTGAAGTCTGACCTTGACAATAATTCTGGTTATCTACCCTTTCTATGTATTGCTTCAAACCAGTGAGAGGTACCAAATTTGCAGACTAGATTGCTAAAACTAAATTGCTGCAACCAAAGGAAAGAAAAAATTAACTAAGAAAAAACTAAACTTGTTCAACTTCATCACTAAAACAAATTTACATGAACTTAAGTGAATAATCAACTGTCAAATTATCTAAATCAAAATATTAGAATAGCGTATTTTATATATAAAATTTTCTTAAATTTTATCTTGATTAAACCTAAATAGAAGACAAAACAAACGTCCGACTCCTTTAAACAAAAACAATAAGAAATACAAAACAAGGTTTAGAATATCTTGCAAAATCATTTTAATTTTGAAATTAACTTTAACCACAAACAAATTAAAAATATATATCAATACAAAATTACATAGGAATTCGAAAGCATACAAGTTTTGTCAAAATGTAAGATAGTTACTGCCTAAAACCCTAAACAAAATAAATTGGTAAAGCTAAAATTAAGAGAAAATAATTTCATACCTTTACGAAAAACGATAGAAAGTAAATCGGGCCGGATGTGATTCCACAATACTAAAAAATGAGATTGTTTTATGTGTTCGAAAACCCTAAAACCATGGATGAAATGGAATGTTAACGATATGGAACCCTAAACACGAAAAAAAAGAGGGAAATCAAACCGGTTCGTGCTTACCCAAAAAGCTATTCCACTGTTCGTCTTCCTCTAAATGCTGTGAAGAATTAAACGCACCAAACCGATGAAATGAAGAACCGAATAAAGTAAAAGACTCCGTGAATGTCTAGAATTAGGGAAGTGGAGGAGATTTCAAAAGGAAATTAGGGATTTGGAAGGGGAAGGAAACTGGGTTTAGGGACTAGGTACGGGTTTTAGGGTTTGAAAGGGGAAAAATATGTGACGCCAAGTAGAAAAACGACGTTCTGAATAACTGAACTGTTCCTCAAACGGAACGGTGACGTTTTGAACATTTTGGAATACACAGTTGCGGCGTTTTCAGAAAAAACGCCGTTAAAGCTTACAATTTGCGGCGTTTTAAATAAAAACGCCACTAAAGAGTTAAAATCATTTAAGAAAACGACGCCGTTTTCGTATACACAATAATTTATGGATTTGCGGTGTTTTTATAAAAAATGCCAGTATTGTATACCTTCTGTGGCGTTTTTATAAAAGCATACTAAAATCAAATTCACGTATCCAAACAGTAGTTTTACATAATTTTAAACACATATTTATGGCGTTTAAAACTCAAACGCCACTCTTGTAAAAATTTCCAAGTATTTAATAATTTAAAAATTAAAATATCATACAACAATATGACAATATTATTTTTAATTCCATTAAATGGGAAATTTGATTTTTAGTGATGGTATTTTTCTTAAAATTTAAGGTAGGAACTTAATCTGTATATAGTGTTGGTATTTTTCTAAAACTTCAATTTAAAAATTTAATTCGGTGAAGTCAGGTTGTATTAGTCAAAAATACTAAATAACCTAAACCCTAAACCACAACCCCTATATATCCTGAAAACCATCAACCGTAAACTTTTTACCCTAAACCCTAAACCCTAAACCCTTAACCCTAAATTGACATAGACCCTCTTATCCCTTAAACCTTAAATCTTAAACCTATAAATCATAAACCATGACCCTTAACCCCTAATACCTACACCCTAAGCCCCAACCTCAAATGATAAACCACAAACCATAATACGTAACCCTTAACCATATCCCCTAAACCTTCAATCATATAACATTAACTATAAACCCCTAAACCTCTAACCCTTAACCCTAAACACTCAAACCTTAGACCCCAACTATTACACCATAATCCCTAAACCCCTAACTCAACCATATTCCTTAAACCCTGAATCATAGAACATATATAAACCCTAAATCATAAAACATTTATAAACTATAAACCTTAAACCTCAACCCTTAAATGATAAACAATAAACAATAAACCGTAAGGCCTAAATCCATAATCCCTAAACCACCAATGTATTGAAAGCTCAACAAAAAAAAATTATTTTGCTTAACGATTTTGCGGCGTTTTTCTAAACGCGCCACTAATGTCTCTAAACCTTCACAAGAAAACGACGACGTTTTGCTTAAATCTTTTTGCGGCGCTTTAATGCTTGACTTCTACGGCGTTTTTAAAGCTGCGCCGCTAGTGTACCTAAACCTTAACAACAAAATAGTGCCGTTTGCATAGCAATTCTTGTGGCGCTAGCGTAAAACTGCCGCTAATTATTGAATTGTGCGGCGTTTTAGCAAAGCGCCACTAATATCTCTAAAAGTAAACGCTGCATTTTGGATAAGATCTTCGCGGCGTTTTCGCGTAAGCGCCACTAATTCTAGTATACATCAAGACCAAACTCTGCGTTTTGGTTAAGATACTTTACAGCACTTTTCACTAAACGCCGCTAATACTATGCTTCAGCGGCATTTCCCTTAAGCGCCACTAATGCTAGTATACATAAAGACTAACACGCTGCGTTTTGGTTAAGATATTTTGCAGCGCTTTCCAATAAGCACCACTAATTCTAGTGTACCTCAAGACCAAACTCTGCGTATTGGTTAAGATATGTTGCGGCGCTTTTCACAGCACGCCGCTAATACTATACTTTAGTGGCGTTTTGTCGTCAGCGCCACTAATTCTAGTATACATCAAGACTAAAACGCTGCGTTTTGGTTAAGGTATTTTGCGGCGCTTCTCACTACACGCCGCTAAAACTATGCTTTAGCGGCGTTTTGTCATAAACGCCACTAATTCTAATATACATCAAGATCAAAACGATGCGTTTTCGTTAAGATTGTTTGCGACGCTTTTCACCTAGCGCCGCTAATACTTGCTTTAGCGGCATATTCCCATAATTGCCACTAATTCTAGTATAGATCAAAACCAAAATGCTGTGATTTGGTTAAGAGATTTTGCGGCGCTTGAAGGTAAACGTCGCTAATTGTCCAACATAATGGCGTTTTCATAATGCGCCGCTACTGCCGCTATTCCTAAAGATTAAACGATGCGTTTTGTCAGCATTTTTATGACCTTTTTGTTTAAAAACGCCACTAAGGATGTTCTTTTACGGCGTTTATTAAGAAAACGCCACTGTATGTCTGACTTTTTACGGCGTTTTGCATGAAACGCCGCTAATTCTGGATATGTAGCGGCGGTTTTTTCTTTGCGCCGCTAATGCTCGATTTTTAGCGGTGTTTGTAATTCAAACGCCACAAAATATGTCGCTAAAAGCCTATTTTGGTGTAGTGATCTCAATTTATTTCATCAATATTTTTTATGAATTAATTGATTGGGTTTGATTCTTCTTCGATTGTGAGTTGTTATTTGATTTCATCAAATTATTAGAATATTAAAATTGATGCTTCTAGTAAAATGTTTAGGCAGATAAGATCAAAAGGGTATTCTGTTGTATATCGATTTGGTCAAGTTGTGTCTCCTAAGTGAGATTGAAAGGGTATCTTGGGTGGTAATGCTCAAGCTAGAATAAATGACAGGATCTATCCCATTATAGACATCCTTGTCCATCGAAGATATCTACCCCATGCATTCCATAATAATGGTTTAATGGCAAATTCAACACATTAACATCATCCTACACAAGACTCTCGCCAATAAATACCCCCAAGAACAATGAAGAGAGAATTGACTCTTCAAGGTTACCAAGCTTATAAGCTGCTAACTTACTCTCAGCTTTAGCATTCTCCTTACTTCCATTCTTGATAACCTCTTGCTCTCTGCTTCATCTAGGTGAATCAACCTCCATGACGACCACTACTCTTTCCTTCATATCTCCTCCTTTTTGTATCATATATCAATTAGACCCATTCATGGGCTAGGCTACCCGCCTAGGCCTGAAGGCTCGTCCAAAATTTGGGAGGGTTTGGGCAAAAATATTATGCTTGAAAAATAGGCTTGGGTAAAAAAATTAGGCTCGTTTAAAATATGGGCTAGGCTCAGGCTTAAACATTTAAGTCCCGAGCTCAGCCCGTTTAAGTTTATAATACTATATATTATGTTATTTTTATATATTATGTAATTTAGAACACTAAAAAATTAAACATATACTAAATATATTATACTACACTAATGTAAACATTAAATCAATGTTAAAATGACTATATAAAAATTTCAATAAATAAAACATAAAAATATATTTTTTTAAATTTTAAAAAATAATATAAGCGGACCTAAAATGGGTTGAGTTAGTCTTTGTAAATATGGACGGGCTTGGACAAAATTTTAAGCCTAGATTTCGGGTTGGACCGGACTTGAGCAAGCATAAAATATGTTATATCATGATAGGCCTGACCCAAATTGGCCCATGAGCACCTCTAATATCAATACCCATTATTTTATTTTTTCCTATTTTGAAAACATATCATTCTCCTAAAAGCAAATTGTGTAATAGATAAAAAGTTTGGAACATGTTTGTCTAATTTGATAACTACTAAAATAAGTTTAAAATTAATTACATAACAAACAAAAAGTTACAAGTAACCAAAAGTTGTCACTTAATTAATCAAAAGTTGTTATTATTTATAGTGACGAGTTGTCTCTTAAATTCAAAAGTTATGTCACTTAATTATTAACCAATAAGTAGATATCTATTGAATAATTATGTTTATTGCTAAATATATGACTATCCATTTAGGCAATTATGTTTCTATGAAGAGATATGAAACCTAGGGGTAAGTATTTAATTAAGTCGAGTCGAATCGAGTAAAAACATTTCGAGTTAGTTGAGTTGACAAATCCTATTTTAGCAACCGAACTCAATTTAAATTTTTTTCAAATCGAATCAAATCGAATTGAGTCGAGTCGAGTTGAGTTAATGAATCCTATTATTTATACTCAATGTTGTGTTTACATGGATCGATTATTTAACTAGTAGACAAAGTACCAGATTATTTAACTACATAAACAATATAATGGTTTTTCCTTTTAACTTAATGATTTTGACTTTTAACTTTAGAAAGGTAAACATTTATCAAAACGACGTAGTTTTGATTTTTCTTATTTGGATTTTTGGGTAACTCGAATTGTGTAATTCATATTCGAGTTAAACTGAAAAAATTAATTTTTTATTTGAGTTTACCTGAATAACTTGATTAACTCAAACTATTTAATTCAAAATTTGAATTGTTTATCGATTTTTTCGAATCAAATCGAATTTTGTTCACCCCTAATGAGACCTCTTATAAGTAAGAGAGGAATTTCATTTATATGACACACCCAAAAGCATAGAAACAATGTTTCTTTCTATTTTCCCGTCATCTTTTATATTTCTAGATTGTTCTATAAGAAATTATTTATAGAAATTGATATCCTTATTATACTTCACTTAGCATTCAGTGAGTTATTTCCGTCAGTGCAAAATATAGACAGTTATTGAGTTTCATTGTATCCTCGAAATTGCTAATAATTCTTTTGCACACCATAATATAGGTGGGTAAATAGAACTTCAAAAAAAAAAGATATTGCTACATGCTTTGAAACCTTCATTAATTTTCCATAAGTTAATTTTATCCCAACAATAACAATAACAATATAAATATATTTTATTGTCGGAAATTAGTACTCTTTGTTAACTTAGAAAATCATCAATCTGTTTTGCTTATTTAGGTCCATATAGAAAATCACTATAATTTAATCGCAAGTTCATATTCATTTCGTAATATTGTGTTCCTCTAGATCATGAAAATTAGCATTAATATCTTGTTTGAATGGAAAATACAGAATGATTAATAGTATGACATCTCGAGTATTAAAATATTAAATTAAATTGATTTAAATAATATTAATATATTGCTAATTTAATCATTAATGTGATTGTATTCATGGTAAAATATAATATATATAATTTTTGGTATTTTTTGTAACTTTTTTATCATTATTTTAAATTTTAAATAATTTTTATATTAAAAAAATCGATAAGAGTGATATATTTTAAACAAAGAAGGTACTTTTTTATATTACAAAAAATGTATTTTTTATTTTTCTGTTTTAATTTTTTTTAAGATTCTTTTTTTTATTATTATAAAAACCTGGTCGTCTCCTCCTGCATGTTCCTGATGGAAGATACCTCCCCATTTTAGCGTTTTAACTCGCTTGTTTCAGAAACTATTTAACTAGTTCCTATGAATCTGATATACCTTCTCTCTAAACATTTGTCTCTTGTTTTGATACAGTGACATCTTTATCCTTCATTGCCAGATATGTGTAACCGAGCCTATCAAAATCGCATCCATCTTTTGTAGTCTTAAGGCATGACCCCTCCGCTACCCACTACCTCACCGTACCGGTCTTTCGTGACAGTCCTAACACCGTACCGGAAAGGCCCGAAAACAGATGAGTATCACCCCTTTCTTTTAGTTCTTCTGTTTCTAGGGTGTGCGCTACTGTGTTTGCTTGTCTCCCTGCATGATTGAACCGACATGTAACAAAGTTTCTTTTTAATCTTTTTGCGTCTGTGATATAAGCTCTTATTTCAGATCTGTCTTCTTGGCTTTGTAACTTTTTAATAATAGCTAGTGCATCGCCTTCTACTTCAACTCGTAAGAAACCTAAGTCTGCCCCGAATCTGATCGCCTGGACGCTGGCGAGGGCCTCTGCTGCAAATGTTGTCAGTATGTAGTCATTTTTATATGTTATCGATTTTAAAACAATACTCGCCTTCTCTCAAATCACTATTCCGGTACATGACCTATTATTCTGCTTTTCAAATGCAACACCGAAATTAATCTTAACATTTGTATCTCCCGGGGTTCTCCAATATTCCTTACATGTTGTACTGACAGTTATTCTCTCTTTTACTCCTATTTCTCGGTTATATTCTGTAAATTGATCAAGATTGCTTCTGTTTGTGCCTTTTTCTCATGTACCAATTTATTACAAGCCATCCATAACCCCAAATAATTCTCACTATTATCTTAATCTATTGGCTTGATTCTTTTTCAAAAGCATCTTCAATCACTCTTGATATTATAACTGATTTTGTTCTAGGGTCCACCTGATACCCAGTCTGGACCATACCATGCAATGGCAAAAGGGCAGTATTTAATAGCATGATCTGTGGTCTTACGGCTATTAATGCATCTCGGGCAGTGGGTTGTATTTCCAAGTCTTCGCTGGTATAGATTATAGAAAGTAGGTATACAGTTATTTAGAGTTTTCCATACCAGGATTTTTGTCTTTGAGGGCAAATCTACCGCCCATAGCTTTCTGTACATGGGTTTGTAATAGTTAGAGTTTGCCTGTAAATTCATTGGGTTGTCGATTTGTAATAATTTTTTGTAACCGCTCCGCACTGAATACGAGCCTGATGCTTCATCACACCAAATCACTTTGTCCGCTTCTTGCTCCATAGGGAGGGGAATGCATAAGATTCTTTCGGCATCTTTGGGATGAAAAGTACCTCTTATTAGTTCTTCCTTCCATTGGTTTGTATGTTGATCTATTAAATCCGCCACATAAACTAAACGTTGATCATTATTTGAATACTGTATTTTGTACTCATCAGTTCCCGGAACCAACGCCTCCTCCCAGATACTGGTCTGCTTTCCATCCACAATTCGCCAACATAATCCCTTTTCCAGAAGACCAAACCATATGCTCCTCCAGGTATACGAGGGTAAGGTCCCCAAGCTTGCTTGCATGAAATCTAATTTGGATTGTACTTAGCTTTTAATGACTTTGCTAATAATGAATCTGGATAACAAAACAAACGCCACCCTTGTTTTGTAAGCATTGCTATATTAAATTTTGATAAGCACCTAAATCCCAAACCTTCATCCTCTTTAAGCTCCCCAAGTTTTCTCCACTCACACCAATGAATATCACGTTTGTCATGACTTTTTTGCCACAAAAAATGTCTCATAATGCTTTCTAATTCATCACAAAATGATTTTGGCAATAAAAAACATGCCATAGAATAAATAGGGATTGCCTATAATACCGCTTTAATAAATACCTCCCAACCTCCAATTGATAAGAATCTTGTACTCCATCCTTTAATTTTACTCAACATCCTATCTTTACCTATTATGTTTTGTAACCCAAGGTATTTTTCTGGATTACTCGAGGTTTGCACTTTTAATATATTTGCAATTTGCTCCCTTTTTTACTCCGGAACATTCGAACTAAAAAAAGCCATTGATTTATCAAAATTTATGCACTGGCCCGAACAAGCTTCATATTCTGGTAAAATAGCTTTAAGATTATGTGCTCCCCTTTTTGTGGCATTGCTAAATAAAATGCAATCATGTGCGAAAAGGAGATGTGTGATGGTAGGACCTCTTCGACACACCTTTGCCCCTCTAATAGAACCCTCCTGAGTTGCATTTTTTTAAGATTCTTAATCTATAATATATATAAGCACAAGTTTGAAAAATTTATGAATTGACGAGAATATTTTTTTTTATTATATTACTATTTTAATTTTAAAAATAATTATAATTTAATTTAGAATTATTAGTTAAAAAGTTGTGCTAATTTTACAATAGAGTTATTGCTTGAAAGGAACACAAAACCTAAAATAAAGGAAACAATTTGTGATAATTATAATTATAATTTATTTTAGAATTATTAGTTAACAAATTGATATAAAAAGTTTTGTTAATTTAAAAAATTTGTACTAATTTTATTCATATAAAATAGAATTATTACTTGAATAAAACTGAAGTTTATCTTTATAAATAGTAGTTAGGCATCTTAATTAAAATAACATCTTAATTATCACTTAATTAATATTAGAGTTATATACCAAATAAAATTGAAGTTTATTTTTATAAATAGTAGTTAGGCATATTCAATCAAGTAGCACCTAAGAAAAAATATTGGTAAGAAAATGAAAATTGTTGTTATTAATAAGTTAGAATCATATAAAAAATAATGCAACATTAAAATAATGGTTCTTCGAAGAGGTAATATTGAATCATATTCAAACCATAATGGCACCAAATAGTGATTGAAAATTATTTTAATTGATGATGTTGTGATTAGAGGTGTTCATGGGCTGCGCTGGGCCTAAGCATGATATTAACATACTTTATGCTTGCCCAAACCCGACCTGGCCTAAAATATGAGCCTAAAATTTTGTCTAAACCCACCCATATTTGCAAAAGATTAACCTAAGCCCATTTTAGGCCCGCCCATATCATTTTTTATTCTAAAATATTTATTTTATTTTAATATTTAATATTTAATAATTTTATATATTTTTATTTATTAGAATTTTTATATAGTCATCTTAACATTATTTTAATGTTTGTATTATAGTAGTATTATATATTTAGTATAGGTTTATTTTTTTAATGTGTCCTAAATTACATAATATAATGTATTATAAACTTAAAATTGATCGGACCTGGTCGGGCTTGGTTCTTGAAAGTTCAAGCCCGAGTTCGACCCATATTTTAAATGGGCCAAATTTTTTTACCCAAGCCCATTTTCTGAGCCTAATATTTTTGTCCAATCCCTTCGAAATTTTATGTGAGTAGTCCGATCCATGAACAAATCTAATTTTATTATGCTATTATTTTATTTTAATTTATCTTTAAGTTTTTATATTATGTGTAGGAAACAGTCCTAAAATCGATTTTTTATCTATTCATTATTTTGTTGGTAAAGGTGAAAATCATTTTTTGGGTTTGTTTTAAAAATAGAAGTCAAATATCACAATTCTTTAATCAATGTATTTAATGTATTTATTAATTTATTGTAAATATTTTTGTATTTATATTATTTAAAATTAAATGCATAAAATAATTATAAAAAGTTACAAACCTTAGAAATAAGTTCAACACAATATTTAAAACTTATAACAAAATTTAAAAATAGTACTTCAATTGCCAAAACTTTTAGAACTTGTGAAACTTTTGATAAATTCATCTTTTATGTTTTTAACAATGTTTTTCATATTTCATTTTATTAATATCGAGTATAAAACGATACGCAATACTTCTAAAAATGTTAAAGTCAATATATAAATTTTATAAACTTTTAAGCACTTTGAAATGTCTTGTTTTAAAAACTTTAAAAAGAAATTTCAATATTTTATTAAAATTTAAGTATAAAACAACTTTAATTTAATAACTTTTTCTGGCTAAATAAGGTATATATGTCGATTTTTTTTATTTGGCCTTTTAGGCTGTTTTTTTTTTAAATTTAGGGAAATAGACTATTTTTGGAGAGAGAATGTGAAAGTGCATCTAGCTGGGCATTTGCGAGGCATTTTTGGGGAATTTGTCACGGAGTCAACGTCGTTCCCGGTAAAGAGGACCTTTGCGAGGCATTTTTGAGGAAGGTGTCGAATAAGTTTTACGATGGCCAGATAGATATGAAGTGGTTGAAAACCAATTTCAAAGATCTTTGAAATTATCTTGAAGTTAATTGGGCATTCTAATGCCCGATAAATCTCAAAATTTGGTACACATAAGGTGGCTATTGCACTTAGTTGACTTCAAAGAAAGTAGACGAATGAGTTGGGGATTAGCTATGCTGCCCACATTGTACCAGGAGTTGTATCAGGTGACGGAACTGGATGAGATGTTAATCGGTGGTTGCTTGCTCCTGCTGCAGTTATAGGCTCGGTGGCGACTACCATTTCTACGTCCCTGAGTGGACGACCCATATAAGTTCCCATTGGTGACAAGGTAAAAATCATTTCATAATAAATATATAGTTTGTATAATAAATGTTGTATATTTATTATATGTTTGAATTAACATATCGTTTGTATAGGTGGAACCATGAGCCAAGTTAGGTGGGACTACCCGAGCAGCTCAAAGATACCCGGCTGTCATTAGATCAACTGTCAGAAGCCAATGTTTGTTACGTATCATTTCAAACCTGTAATAATTATGCAATGATTTGTAAAATAAATTTTCGTACATAACATAATTTACTATTATGTACTACAGTTTGAATGAATGTCATACGTCGACCTGGATATCATAGAATGCGTCTCGTCGGAATTTTTGGCCAATCGAAGTATGTGGAATGCGAAGGTGTTGTTGATAGTGTACGCGATAGTAGAAATACACGAATCGAATCAAGTAATGCGACAATTAGGGTTGAGGTAACAAATTCCATCGCAACTGCGAGACATGGAAGCACTATACAAGCTGGATCTGCGAGGGAAAAACGATAAGAATTGGTAAGATTGAAACAAGGAGTTCATCGACATTTGGGATCGTATAGTGAAATTCTTACCCATCCACAAACCCTTTTATTATCACACATAACGGCCTGTTTAGAGTACATGCCCTTTTTCAAAGTTGTCAGCAAGTCGTATCTACTATCAGTGGAGATGAGGAGTAGGCAACTTCGTTAGAAAAGGCAACGACAAGCGTTCCATCAGCATAGGTCCGAAATAGGTGTTGCGACAAGTACATCACTAGATCTGACCCAGCATGTGCCATCTATGTGTACGTCATATCCTAGTTAGTTCACTCCACTAATTCCTATTCATTTTACAAACCTCGTGATTTTTTCACAAGCACTACACTATGCAACACCGCAACACCCTGCTTCTACCCCTCCCGCAGGTAAATATTCCGAGGCACCTCTGTCCCTAACATTCTACGCCCCCATGCCGACATCAATGTCGACGCAAGCATGGAGCAAAATGCTAATGCTAGTACTATCACCGATGCCAGTATCGATGCTCGAGTCAATACTGATGTATTCAGGTTTTACGACATCGTATGGTTATTTGTTGATTGTGTCACAAACACTCACCCCATCATTGTTTTATTAAGGTAGGTCATCGGTGCAACCACCTTATCGTGGAGTGGATGACACAAATGGGAGGCTAGGACGACACCGCACTTAAGCACGAAGGAATGCGACGGAGATGAAAATGAAGATGAAGCAGAGGGTGGAGATGATGAATTCTAAGAAGAAGGCAATGATGGAGATGAAGTTGAGCACAAAGGTGGAGGCCACGATCCAGTGGAGGAGTCGACACCACTAGTTGTGTGCAGAAATCCTACACACACCCGTTAGCCATCGTCCTGTGGCACACATTCGACCTAGCGATGCCAATGATGTTTTTTTATTTACTTAATTATGTAAATATAGATGAAACCAATAAAGGAATGATGATTTTATTTTATATTTCTATTGCAACTCATATTTGTCTTTTTTAAATCCTAATGCAAATTATACATAAATTTCCATATATTTAATATTTGATATGAAATATGTAACTTTTGATAGGCACCTTTATCGAACTAGTGATTAATAAAGGTATAAGGAGTAACTCGTAAAAATGGAAAAAAGTTTCAAGTCTTCGGTGTAGGTTGATGGCCTCCCTGTATAAGTGCTTCCACCCTAGGACATTGATCCACCAAAGTTTAAATCGAATGCACTAATTGAATGTTATGCACCGTAGGAGCTTTGTAACAAACAAGTGAAGCCACTGCACAACCTTGTAATAGGACTTTCTACTTGAACTTTGGTTCCAACATTAGCCGCAACAATGGTTGAAGATGAACCAGCTCTACCAGCCTCAACAAACTCGACATAGAACTCCATTACAGCATTTCCGCTTGAGCAATGTGATGATATGACCGCCTCCAGCTTGAGCTTGCCTTTCACATCAAGGAGCTCATACATAAAGAGGTTAACCGGTGTCAAATATCTACATTGCAAGCTCAAAATTATTTCTTGGCTCAAACCCTGACTTTCCTCCTTATTTTAGTTCATAGTTCATGCAATTGAATGGTACGGTTTATTGGAAAAACGAGTTTTGAAAGTACAGCGAAAAATAAATTTAGGGAAAAACCAAAGTTTTAATTTCTTTTCCAAAACAAGATCTTAGTTGTGATATCTAAGGTAATAAACACTTAATCAAAATTGAACCTTTTCGATTCGTCTAGGATGAGTGCTTCGACTGAGTAGCCTTCTCCGCTATCCTCAAGCTCACGTCTACTGAATGTAGGCTCACTTCGAATCAGAAAATATTTCACAAAATTACCAGTGCGGTAATTTCGTAATTTCTCTAAACTTTTGGGTCAAGTTGTAAATAAGAAAAATATCTTTAGAAATTTTCTAGAATAATCTCTTCAGAGACTTTTGTCTCTACAACTTTTTCTTGAATTTAAGTGTGTGTAAATAATGACCCAGGACTCTCTTTATATAGTGAGAGATTAGAGAGTTTAACTATGATTAAACCTAATCAATTTAATATTAAATCTTATTAAAATAATAGAATATTTATCTACAAGATAATATTAACAGCTCGTTTTTCAGTGATGAGAGAACAGTGGTTTTAGGACAACAAGTTTCTATCCTGTCGACTCATAAATATCATTTGTAGAATATTTATGGAGTCATTAGGGTCGTATTAATTTTTGGTTAAGAAATTTTATCGTTTAGTTAGCTAATTAAAGAAAAAGGATTAAATTGAAAAAATGTAAAACTAGATAATTATTCAATTTTGATGATTTAATAGCTTAACTAATAAATGTGGGAGGACCAATAAGGTAATTAAACCGTATTTCTTGATAGTGGACGATTTTGGAGTGAAAATTTAAAGAAAAATTGAAAGTAAATTAAGTATAATTGTAATTTTGTAATTAAAACAAAATGAAAACAAAATTAAGTAAAGAAATAAGTCTTCTTCAATTTTGCTTCTTCCATAGCTGAAAACACTACAAACCTAGCTTGGACAATCAGCCAAAATTATTTCCTTACATGTGAGTGATTTCTATACTCGTTTCTTATAACTTTTATGTTTTTGAGATCGTCGCAGCTAGGTTTAGCTAGCCCATACCTTTGTTTTTGAATCTGTTAAAAATTGTAGAAGTTGCCATTGATGAATCTTGAATGTTTTTTTATGATAACTATGTATTTGAAGCTTTGATTGTGGTATTTGGTGATTTAGTGAAGTGATTTTTGTTAGATTTTCATCTAAGGATTAAATTGTGAAAATGTCAAACTTTCAAGGTTTGATAGTGAATTTGGTGTTTAAGAGGGACTATTTAGGGGCCTAGAATATTCATCTATAATATTGAATTGAGAAAAATGGTTAATTTGATGAATTTCGGGTTAAGGGACTAATTTGCAAAAGTTGTAAAAGTTAGGGGTAATAGTGTAAATTAAAAAAATAAAAGGGTAGAAAATGTGAAATAAATTGGAATGTGAAATGTAAGCTAATAATTGAGAAATTTCACATTTTAGATCAAGACCCTATGATATACGTGGAAAAGGAAAAATCGTAGATTTGTCCCTAAACTTCTAAAACTACTACAATTCGGTCTAGGTAAGTTTGTACGAATTATAATTTAACATCTACATGAAATTTTCGATGATATAATACGATATAATTGATATATTTGATTATAGATGATGTAAAGTTATTTCAGAAATGTTATTGAATTTCAATACTTGGATCGGTTGAACGCGGGATAGAGTACAATCAGATGTTAGCGTGATATATGGGGGATTGGAGTGGAGATTGATGTGGCGAGTAGGCCAAGGTTCAACATTTATTACGAACTCTTGTGTTATACTCCCTGTTTGGGTGTGTTTTTGGTTGGATTAGCTGTTCTAAGCAATTGACGTGTGATCGGGTGGATTAGCTCTTATGAGCATTTGGTGTGTTATTGGGTGGATTAGCTCTTACAAGTAATTGGTTTGTTTCAGTTGGAATATCTATCTACTCATATCCGTAAGTCATTGATCAAATCGTAAAACTCTGTATTGTAACTTGTTTTTGTGATTTTGATAGTTGTGACATGTATTTGAGCTTTGAATTGAACTATGCAATTTGTCGGGTTGAGATTTTGGATGATAGGGAACACATGTAGTTGAGTTATTATTGAATGATTTGTTGTATTTACTTTGGTAAGATTTATCATTTTTTTATGTCAAACTTACTAAGCTTCAATGAGCTTACTTGTGTTATTTTATGTTCTTGTCGATACTTTTGAAGGTTGGACTGTTGATCAACACTCAAGTCACAGTATCCACCTATTTTAGTAGTTTTTGAACATTTTGATCAATGTTTATAATGACATGTATAAGGTGTTTTGTAATGATATTTTTACAAATGTGTTGTTGATATTATAACATGTATAAACTTTAGAAGTCATGTTGGTTTGGTACCATTTGATGCTTTGACAAATTATATCACTTTGGTCACCTTGTTATGCATGTTTATACGGTCAGTTATGGTATGTTTTAAATGGATTTAGAATGGTCAATATGTGGTATGTTTTGGTAAGTGTTGAACTAGGATATGATGCTTGAAATGTAGTAAATTTTGACATGTTTCATTTGGTGTTTCTTGTATGTGTTGGAGGTCCTTTGAATGGCATAATGGTTAGTTGAATTAGGATCTTGAAATGGTATTTTGATGTGGGCTTTGGTGATGTTTAGGTACTTTTAAAGTGTGTTTAAATGGGTTGAAAGGTCATGCATGAAATGGTCTTGGAAATGACTTGATTTTAGGTAAATTTGGGTCAGCACGGTCTGAGACACGGGCGTGTGACTCAGTCATGTAAGGCATACGGACTGGCGACATAGTCATGTGCCATCTGATGATTTCTTTAGGGTGCAAGTCAGTGAGTTACACAGCATAACACACGACCTGGCACACGGTCATGTGACACAGCCGTGTGACCCTACTCAGAGAGTTACACAGGTGAGGACACAAGCTGGGACACATCCGTGTGTCTCCAGTTCGAAAGTTACACGGTCTGAGGCACAGGCATGTGCCTCAGCCGTGTGAGGCACGTGGCCTTACCACACGGCTTTGTGACCCCTGTTTTGCAAATTTTGCATCTTTTTCCTAAACTTTCTAAACTATTTCAAATTGGTCCTAAATCATTTCTAGGTTATTTTTATGGCCTCGAGGGCTCAATTTAACGACAATATGCATATGTATGGATGATTTATGATGTGATTATAACATTCAATGATATAATGCTCAAATGTTTTTGATTTTTTAGTAATACTCCGTAACCCTAATCCAACGACAGAGATGGGTTAGGAGTGTTACAGCTGGCCATCGAGATGCCTTGTCACAGCCACCGGAATCGCCGTGTTTGGTGGTGTAGGTGCAACACCCTTACGACACCCTGAGATGATTCAATCCAGGTTAATGACGACCCGACTAGTCTAGTCTAGCCTTCGATTGGATCATTGGGCTCTTAAACCTAATTTATGATCTTAGGTCCAATTTTCAAGTTCAATTACCCATTGGGCTTGATCATCTTTAGAGCATAAGCCGTCACTTATATCAAAGCACATGAGTTGCATACGCATGGTCAGTGACTAACTCAGAATTTAGGTAAATCACACCATGATCATCACAAGTGAATTAATTCACAAACGGATTCAGAGTTAATTCATCTCAGGTCTAGTCCAATGCATCATTCTACCAATGAATACATTTATGTCTCTACTCCTGGAGTCAACTACTCCTATAGCCAAGACTAGCCACCTCCCCTATTGGAATTGTAGATAACATAATAATCCTTCTCAGTATTTGAATCAAATGCTCACTTTGATTCTTTTACGAGATTACAGACTCATTTAGATTATCTACTGAAGTAAGTTTCTTTTCTCGCAATGTAAATGTTCTTAAAATGTCTCTTATCTTCATTTTTAGCGTTAGATAATCAATGAACTAATATTTGCTTATCACAATTTCGCTATGCATGTAAAACATAAAAGACAGAAAATAGAAAAGACATAATAGTGAAATGTGAAATTAACTTTATTTATTTATTAATCATTAAAATAAATAGAAAACAGTTACATGTTTACTACAATATGGACACATTTCTAAACACGATTGAAAGCCAATTCCACAGATTGGGGTTCAGCAAATATGACTCTGACTTCAATATTACAGATTTGACTGTTGTAGTAAATGGTGGATTTCACTCAACGGCTCATTTTAATTTAAAACGAATTGGATATTTCCCATAAAAAATCTTCAGACGATTATCCAAAGAAATGTAGACGACTCTCGTAACTCAACTCTTCGATGTTTGATACAAATTTACTGCGTTCCTAAGTTCAAAATGTTTTAGTATTTTAATAGCAAAATAGAATAAGGAGAAAGGTAACGCGTGCTTCAAAACTCAGGATTGAGGGGGTCATGTAATTTTTTTAGGCTTTAAGAAAATTTTTGTGAAAAATCGTCTAGTTGGGCGAGCTTCCTTGCTGACAATTTCATAAGGTCTAAAAATATAAGTACCTGATCTCGGGAATTTTTTGGCAAATATGAAGCATGTTTTAAAGATACTTAATGAAAATGTTGGTTCTGCAGCATATTTTCTACCACAATATTTTTTCCTCTACAATTTCACCCATCCCATGTGCCTATAAAAGGGAGATCCCCCTCTATACTTCATCATCAAAAAAATATCATCTCTCCTGTCCTTTATCCCTTCACTTTAATATATTTCTATCTCTTCGTTTTGTTCTCCGCTTCAGTGTTAAAAATTTTCGTCGCTAATATAATTTTCGGTTCGAGATAATCTTGAGTTGTTTGTGATACGATATCGCTTTGAGATGCACACATTTCATATATCCTGCCGAGATGGAACCATTACCTCCGAAACATAACCTGTGGAAGTTAGGTTCTGAGGTTACTTTGCTTTGTACAGTCACGGGTGGAACTCTATGTAGAGGTCTCAATCGACAGCCATTATGCTGTCATGGATCAGAGTTTAATGGGAGAGGTAGTTGATGATTGTTACGTGGCCATGATCTCAAACTTTTCAGATACCCAGAAATGTATTGCCCTATATATACCATGCATATGTTTGAGGGCATAATCATAGGGAAAAACTGTGTGGCTTTTCGCTATAATTGAAGTAGTTGTTTTCTCCATTTCTACTCAACCGATATCTTTAATCTTCCTTCTTATCCGAAGGTCGAGACTATCGTGGCCAGAGGATGACTCTCAAGCAAGCAGCAACTGTGACATTTAAGTAAAGGTGATGCGCCTTTCGACGCGACAATTTTTATTGTTATTTAACGACCCATTAATAACTACAACCGTTTCCGCATCGACCTGAGTTTGACCTCTACACTGATAGAACATCTGCTCTCTGCGTGAGAGCCCTCTTGTGTCCACTTTGGTGTCAGCCTTCAAATAAGAATGAAAGGTTCAAGATTTTGGCTGCCTGGAAATGAAGAAAAAATTAGATTCATTACACCAAAAGGCATCATTTGCGGGTATCCAAAAATCTTGAACTTGTGAATGCATAACAACCGTTAACTGGCCCCCCAATTATACTTGAACACATACCACTTAAACTTCCACTTAGACTTCGACTCGTGATCGTATCAAACACTGTCACCCAAAAACCTGACTTCCATAGGATGATTTTCTGAACTAATGGTCCTATCCCGGCATGACGTATGAAATGTATGTGCTCTTAGCCGCATTATCGCATCCCCGCCCCCTCAAATCTACCTATAAAATTTTACGGTTTCTCCTCTAAAACCCTAACCTTAATTCTTAAAAAAACCCTAACTCTAACCCTAAAAAATCAGAGGAGAGAGAGAACGAAAGTGCATCTAGCTGGGCATGCTTTCACTCACTCTCTCCAAAAACGACATATTTACTTAATTTAAAAAAAGATAACCTAAAAGGCCAAATAAAAAAATGACTTATGTGACTTATTTAGATAAAAGATATATATTTAATGTTTTAGATTAAAAATCATTATATTTTTAGTTTTGAAATTATTTTAAAATTTTAATGTAAAACTTTCTTTAATTTATAAATATTAAAAGCAGTTTTAATTAAAATATTTAATAATATTGACAAAGTTTAAACACCTTTTAAACAATTTTAGAATTAATAGAAATTCAAAATCCTAAGTTTATAATTATTGAGGAATTTTTTAAACGAAATATACAAATGATTCTATGCAAAAACAAAGAAATAGTATTATACATTGATTGAGATTTTGAGATAAGTAATTTGAAACTTTTAGTATGGAATACAAACTAAAAACTTATTTATAGGCTAAATTGTAGAAAGAAAATAAAACAAGGGCTTATGATGAAAATAAAAAATAAAACAAGGGCTTATGATGAAAATAAATAATGTCATATTAAACCACATATAAAAGCTTCTTTTTTGTTAAGGTTGTGAACCCTTAAGTTGCCTCTTTCTTCTTCCTCTCCTCAAACTTTGCATCTCCAAATCTCTCCACTTTCGCAATATTTTTTAAATAACTCTTTATGATCTAAAACTCTTTAATATTAAAAACTATTTAGGAATTTGTACCTTTCACCATGAGGGATGAAAATACCTAAGTGTTAAGGAACGAGTGGGAGTGGCAGTAGCAGTTAGGCTTGCTGCAATTAGGTTGTTAGTAAGTTATTTTTGTTAGTGACGTTAGCTAGTTTCGGTTGGCTCTCATCTTTATTGTTAAAGCTTAGTATAAATACTATAGCTGGATGTTCTTTGCAATCATGTTGAACTTAGTAAAGAAATTCATGAATTCTTCCTTTCCTTCTTTTCTTTGTTATTCTCTCTTAATTATTCTTTGAGGTTTATGTGTTTGTTCACTTCCTGTTAATATTTCAACATGGTATCAAGAGTTATGGTTTCTTATTATGAATAGTGTGTTGTGGAAAGCTATTAAAGTTTCATTGGTGTGTCATGGCTCCAGAAGTGATCTCAAAAAATAGTTGTAGTCATCGACAGTTTGCTAATGATGTTAATAGTGCTACACAGGTATCTTCTGTTCACTTGGATCATGCGGGCAGTTATTATACAGTGGGTAAACGTGTTCATCAATTTCCTAAGCATTATACTATTAAACTCAATGAAACAAATTTTCAATTATGGAAACATAGGATTATGTTGTTTCTTGAAGGCTGTAACTTGCCAAGTTTTGTTTTAGGCGCTATTAGTGTTTCGCCGCAGTTTCTTATTGATAACAATGGTCAACTGATGGAAAATTTTGCATTCTTGGAGCATCATCAATAGGACAAACTCTTGGCATCTTGGCTTTTGTCCACTATGTGTGATGAAGTTCTTCTTTATCTAACCAGTGCTCGCATGAGTCTGGATGTATGGCTCGCTATTGAAAGAAAATTTGTTGCTAAGTCAAGCATGAAGATTTCTAGTATGATACATAGTCTTTCCGCGTAATCTGGGTCATGGGGACCACTGCCTTCTCGCGTCATCTACATATCCTATAATAGTCTAGTAGTGAGGAGAAGATATCGCACCTACATCTCCTATAATAGTTGTCACAAGAAGATCTCGTTAAACAACTTATAAGGCCAACTTCTGTAAGGTGTTTAAGTGGTTCTCATGTAGCCTTTGATTCACGTAAGTAGATTGATCCGCCACGGACGGTTAACCCCGTGAGCATTCTCTTAAGCTCTGAACTACAAGTAAGAATGCCAGAGGTTTCAGACTTAACTCTTGATACTCCGCTCTGAGATCACACTAACAGTGATTTCGAGTACCAATTCTAAGAAAAAAACTACAATTGTCCATTAAAGAATATTTAGCTAAGATAAAAATTATGTGTGATGTTCTCACAACAGCTGGTAGTTTGGTGTCTGAGACCAAACAAATCAATATCATTCTAGTAGGATTACTAGTAGAGTATGAGTCAATTTGTGTGGTGGCCTTAGCAACGAATGTTTCTTTGGATGTGCTTATTAAGATGTTGTTAGATTGTGAGAGACGACACTTGGATTTTGTGGTGAGTATTCCTATACAGGCTAATGTTTTCCATTCTTATGGAAATATTGTAGGCAAAGCAGGTGGTAGAGGTGGTAGACAGAATTACAAGCAACAATTTGAAGGAGGATCTTATTGTGGTCAAGGTTGTGGGGGCCAGTTTTCTCAAAATCGACCTCAGTGTCAGTTGTGTGGCAAGATTGAACATGTAGTTCAACATTGCTATTATTGGTTTGATATTTTTGTTAGGTGTTTCAGATGTAGATCAAGGCCAACATATGTCTATTAATTTCCACCAGTTCAATGATCAACAACAACAATCATGCAAGTCTCACCATCAGTGTTGTGTTTCTGATCGCAACTAGTGCATGCCTTCCATGCACGTTAAAGCTCAATCATCCCCTTCATCAGGGTGTCATTTTACCTCGACCTCACCCTGCAACTCAGACCAATAATGGTATCTAAATTTCGGGGCTACGAATCATTTCAGTAATGATTTTTATAATATACCCGCTACTGTTGATTATATAGGTACTGGTAAGCTTGTTGTGGGCAACAGTGTTAGTGTACTTGTTGCTCATATCGGTTCTTCCTTTATTCATTATGGTTCTAGAGTGTTGCGACTTAAGAACGTTCTGCATGTTCCTAAAGTTTGCAAGAACTTGTTATCTTTTGCTCAATTTATAATCATGTCTATTTTGAGTTTCACCTTTTTCGATGTTTTGTGAAGAATAGACAGATAAGGAAAGTTTTGCTAGTGGAGAGTGTGCATGAAGGGTTGTATCGGTTTGATGTGTCAACAAACAAGGATGCATTTGTTTGCGAGGTAGTTCGTGGGTCACCTGTTCCTCACTCACTTGTTTGCGATTCATGTTTAGTTTCTGAGTTCTCTTAATCTTAATTTGATGTCTGGCACAAGAGACTTGGCCTCCCGTGTAATAAAGCAGTTCAAATAGTGTAGAATAGTTGTAATTCAAAATCTCCTAAGTCTAAAGTTCACAAGGTGTGTTCAGCATGTCAATTAGGGAAACCACATCCACAACATTTTATTCCTCTGCATTGAAACTGATTGTTTCAAACCTGTGGGGACCTGCTTATGTTTCCTCAAAAGGTTGTTTGTACTATGTTTCTTTTGTTGATGTACATAGTCGATATACTTAAATTTACTTGATTAAACACAAGTCAGAAGCTCTTGATCGATTTATACAATTTTAAAATTTTGTTGAAGTTCAATTCAACAACAAGATTAGGGTGTTTCAATGTAATTGAGGAGGAGAATTTTGTTCATTTATTAAAGTACTCTCTACGTTGGGTATTCAATATCTATTGAATTGTCCCTACATAACGGAGTAGGATGGTGTGGTTGAGAGAAAACATTGCCATATAGTAGAAACTGGGTTAGCCTTGTTGGCACAAGTTAATTTTCCTATGTATTTGTGGGAACATGCATTTCTCCATGTTGTGTTTCTAGTTAACATTCTTCCAACTTCAATTTTACAAGGGAGATCTCCTCATGAGGTGTTGTACAAATTGAACACGAACTATCTTTGCCTTAAAGTATTTGGCTGTTGTTGTTATCCATACTTAAGACCTTACAATCGTCAAAGGGTTACAAGTGTATGGATTCAACTTAGAGAGTGTTTGTTACAAGACATGTTGTTTTGATGATTCTTCATTTCTGTTTATCTCTATTAACAAGAATGAAGCAGTTGGTTCTTCTAGTCCACAGTCTCATCATTGTTCCAGTAGTCCTTTCCTAGCCAAACACCAATCCTCGCAGCCCTCAGTAGTCTACCAGTCACTAATTTGCGATATAGCCCACTAATTACCTATTCGTGATATAATCTGCTAGTCACTTGTTTGCGAGACTATCTGCCAATCACCTATTCGCCATACAGTTTGCCAATCATCTGTTTGCGAGATAGTCCTCTAGTCACCTGTTAGTGAGGCAGTCTGCCAATCACCAATTCGCGAGGCAATCCACCAGTCGCCTGTTTGCAAGACAGTTTGCCAGTCACTTATAATCAAAAATACTTCTTCTTTGAGTGCTCCTATGGAAGACTTGATAACTCAGAGTACTAGGTTATCTCTGACCACTAACATTCATCCTATGACCATTCGTTCCAAGAATGATATTTTCAAGTCTAAAGCTTTTTCAGTGGCTCTAGATGAGTGTGAGCCTATGACCATTAAAGAAACATTTGCAAGTCCTGAATGGACTAAGGCAGCGTAGGCCGAATATGAGGCACTTATGAAGAACAACACTTAGGAACTAGTTCCTTTACCTGCTAATAGGTGAGCTGTGGGCTGTAAGTGGATATTCAAGCTTAAACAACATGCTAATGATAGTATAGCTTGACACAAGGGTCATTTGGTGGTTAAAGGTTATTTGCAAGAGGCTGGTGTGGATTTTCATGAAACTTTCAATCTCGTGGTTAAGCCCCAAACGATTCGGGTAGTACCTACCTTGGCTGTAATTTTTGGATGGCAGTGGAGACAAGTGGATGTTAACAATGTGTTTCTGAATGGAGGTCTTTCCGAAGAGATATACATGCATCAACCTCTTGGTTTTGAGTAACAAAAAGGAGATGTGTTATTAGTCTGTAGGCTAAAAAAGGGAATTTATGGTCTCAAGAAGGCTCTCAGGGAATGGTTTCATAAACTAGAGGAAATACATAGATAATTTGTTGAGAAAGAACCATATACATCAAGCAAAAGGTAACCCCACACCTATGGTCACATCTTGCAATTTATCTACTCATGTAAGCAGCCCCATGGAGGATGAGTCTTCATACAAAAGTATCATGGGAGCTCTTCAGTATGTTGTCAAGGCCTGATATTGCCTTTGCTGTCAACAAAGTTTGTCAGTTAATGCACAGACCCTTAGATCAACATTTTAAGGTAGTAAAACTTATTCTAAGGTATCTTCATGTCGTATCCCAAAAATCAAGTTTGTAAAAATTGGGTTAATGAATCGAGAATGGTTACATTTGAAATTTTTTTTACATGACCTTAGCACATTTGATAATAAATAAATATCAATTATGGTGATTAAGTAGTGGTGGAGTTGTCCTTAATGATTCGAGTTCGAATCTCTTCCCTCTCATTAATTTGTATTTGGTGCAAATTTGATTTAAACCCTTAGAAAAGGTCATCCCATATTTTTATTTACTATATGCTCAGTTAAAAACAAGGAAGTGAATGACCTAGTGGTTAAGTGCTCTAAAGTTATTCTAGAGGTCCTAGGTTTAAGTCTCTATTTTAACATCTTTTGAATTAATTTTTTGGTGAATTTCCCATTGCTAAAAAAACCCTTATCGTCCACCCATACATGCCTTGTTTAAGAAGATTCCTTTTTATCTTTTGTGAGTCAACATTCCTTGTTTAACCAAACATAATCCCCCTTTTTCACTCTCTTGTCTCCTTCTCTTGCCTTTCACTTCACAAATGCCTTGTGAAAGGTTCAATGAACCTAGTCATGGTTGACCACCATCTTTCTTACACAATTTGGCATACCCTCCCTCTCATTGTCGTCCCACCATTAGCTCTTCCCCAACCTCTCCCTTTTTCATTTTTAATCTCTTTTATGACTTTTTTAGCGAAGATGTGTAAACCGTTTTCCAAAAATCTGCATTGTTTTATGAATTATGCATTGACATGATCATGCATGATATGCTTATGAAATACTGAGATATGCGATTTTATGACTTTGTATCGTATATGTTTTATGTTGTGAATGAGTTTGTGTTAATCTCACGCTAGGCTTAAAAAGCTTACCCCATTAATGTTTCAACCATTCAAATAACACTTAAACATTGGACTTGGATCAGCACTTGGTGGAGCCTCTCGAAAAATTTTACATTATGGATATTTATTAGATTTTTAAATATTTGGATTTTTGGTTGTGTTTTTGTGGACTTTTGGACTTTGCCTTTATTTTGGTTGTGAATTATATTTTTATGATTTTTAAATTATCATGCATGCATGCAAAATTATAGGATTTTAAGTATTCTAAAAATTTCATTTTTTCTAAATTAATTATGTTTTTCTTAAATTTTAAATCAAATAATAATTAGTTAATTTCTTAATTAGATTTATGAAAATTCACTTGTGGGCTTCTTTATAAAAATTATTTTTATAATTATAATATAAGATCCTTCATATTTAGATGTTTTCAAACAAAATTACAATTAAATGACACTTTTCTTTTAAAAATAAATATATTTTACTGAATATTTTTTGAAGAGATAAAATTAGTCAATCTTAGAAATTTTTACGATTTCAAACTCAAACATCTATTTTTTCAAAATAAACAAATAATTTCGCATGTTTAGATTATGGTATCTCCTTCACTACTAGCTCTCGGTTATCTCTCATTGGTTATTCTGATGCAAACTGGGGTATTAACCTAGATGATAGGAGGTCTACTACAGGGTTTTGTCTGTTTTAAGACGTCATTCTAGTCTCTTGGGCATCTAGGAAGCAGCAAGTTGTGTCGCAGTCCACAACAGAAGCTGAGTAAAGGAGTCTTGCACATGCAACTATTGAAATAGCTTGGTCGGACTCTTTATTGTCTGAGTTGCATGTTCCTATTAAGGGAAAGATAGTTGTTTGGTGTGATAACTTAGGGGCGATAGCTGCTGGCACAAATCCAATTTTCCACTCAAAGTTCAAACATATGAAACTTGATTTGTTTTTTGTTCAAGAAAAGGTTGCTAGTGGTGTATTGGCAGTTGGTCATGTGCTAGTACAAGATCAGGTAGCAGATATACTCATAAAGCCTTTGTATATGGGGTTTTTTAACACGTTCAAAACCAGACTTAAGGTTCTTCACAAGTCACAAGGTTCAGTGCATGTTAAGGAATGAGTTCTAGTAGCTATTAGGCTTGCTGTAGTTAGGTTGTTAGTAAGTTATTTCTGTTAGTGAAGTTAGTTAGTTCAGGTTGGCTCTCATCTTCATTGTTAAAGCTTAGTTAAATACTATAGTTGGAGGTTCTTCGTAATCATGTTGAACTTGGTAAAGAAATTCTTGAGTTTTTCCTTTATTTCTTTTCTTTGTTATTCTCTCTTACTTGTTATCTGAGGTTTATGTGCTTGTTCACTTCCTGTTAACATTTCAACATGGTATCAAGAGTTATGGTTTCTTGTTATGAGTAGTGTGTTGTGGAAAGCTGTTAAAGTTTCATTGGTGTGTCATGGCTCCAGAAGTGATCTAAAAAAATAGTGGTAGTCATCGACAGTCTATTACTGATGGTAATGGTGCTACACAAGTATCTTCTCTTCACTTGGATCCTGGGTGCAGTTCTTGTACAGTGGGTAAATGTGTTTATCAATTTTCTAAGCATGATACTATTGAGCTCAATGAAACAGATTTTCTTTTGTGGAAACATGGAATTATGTTGTTTCTTGAAGGTTGTAACTTGCAAGGTTTTGTTTTAGACGTTATTAGTGTTCCATCTCAATTTCTTGTTGATAGTAATAGTCAACTGGTATGAAATCCTGCATTCTTGGAGCATCATCAATAGGAAAAACTTTTGGCATATTGGATTTTGTCCACTATGTGTGATGAATTTCATGTTTATCTAACGAGTGCTTGCATGAGTTTGGATGTATGGCTTGCCATTGAAAGAAAATTTGTTGTTAAGTTAAGCATGAAGATTTCTAGTATGAGACATAGTCTTTATTCTAAGAAAAAAAAACAGTTGTCCATTAAAGAATATTTGGCTAAGATAACAAAAAAATATGTGATGTTCTCACTGCAGCTGGTAGTTTGGTGTATGAGCCTGAACAAATCAATATCATTCTTGCAGGATTACAAGTGGAGTATGAATCAGTTCGTGTGGTGGCCTCAACAACGAATGTTGCTCTAGATGTGCTTACTGAGATGTTGTTAGATTGTAAGACATGACACTTGGATTTTGTGGCGAGTATTCCTATACTGGCTAATGTTGTCCATTCTCAGGGAAATACTGTAGGCAAAACAGGTGGTAGAGGTGGTTGACAAAATTAAAAGTAACAATTTCGAGGAGGATCTTATTGTGCTCGAGGTTGTGGGGGTCGGTTTTCTCAAAATCAACCTTCGTGTCAGTTGTGTGGCAAGATTGGACATGTAGTTCAAAAAACACTACCCCCCACACAGACTTCATGATCATAGGATTCCCTTGGAGAATGAGACCAAAGTGGTCAAGGTAAAACCCTACAGGTAAACTCCACTTTAAAAGGTTGAAATTGAGAAACTTGTTAAAGAAATGCTGTAATTTGGGGTTATTAGAAACAACAATAGTCCTTTTGCTTCACCGATGGTAGTAGTAAAGAAAAAAGATAGAAGTTGGAGGCTATGCGTAGACTACCAACAATTGAATCAACTCACCATCAAAGACCAATTCCCAATAACCCTTAACCCTCATTGAAGAACTTTTAGATGAACTGGGAGCAGTGACATACTTTTCTAAACTGGACTTGAGATCAGGTTATCACCAAATTAGATCGTGGGACTAACACATCTACAAAACAACATTCAAAACCCATGAAGGGCACTATGAATTTGTGGTCATGCCATTCAGCTTGACCAATGCCCCTTCCAGCTTCCAGTCATTAATAAATATAATATTCAAAAAAATCCTTAGGAAGTCAGTATTAGAGTTCTTTGATGATATCCTAGTGTATTCTAGGGGTTGGCAAGAACATTTGAAGCACTTGAAGGAGGTCCTATAGATCTTAAGGCATAATCAACTATTTGCAAAATTAAGCAAATGTAGCTTTGGTACATCATAGATAAAGTATCTTGGTCACATTATCCACCGTGGAACAGTTTCTATGAATGCAACCAAGGTAGAGGATGTCTTGAATTGGCCTCCACCGCAATCTGTGAAAGAGCTTAAAGGATTCATTGGGATCTCGTGGTACTACAAAAGATTCATTAAAGGTTATCGATTTTTAGCTAGACCCTTAACCACACTACTAAGAGAAGAGGTTGAGTGGCATTAGGGAATGAAAACACAGACAACATTCGAAAAATTGAAGCAAGAAGTATGTCAAGCTCCAGTGTTGGCCCTTCCAAATTTTCAAGAGCAATTTTGCGTAGATGCTGATGCTTATGGCCAAGGGGTTGGGGCTGTGTTACATCAAAAGGGGAAACCTATAGCATATTTCAACAAAGGGTTAGGCATTCAAAACCAAGCACTCTTAATCTATGAAAAAAAATGCTAGCGGTATTGTTGGCAACGAAGAAATGGCATACTTAGTTAGTAAAGAAACCCTTCTTGATTCGGACAGGCCACCAGAGCCTTCGGTTCTTATCTGATAGGAAAGCTGTCACCCCCTATAAAAAAAAGTGGGTGGAAAAAATGCTCAGCTATGACTACTCTATTATCTATAGGCAAGGTTCTTTGAACACCGTGGTTGATGCCTTATCAAGGAAGCCACACCAGCATGAAGGCCAACTTCTTCAGTGTGTGGTCAGCACTATATGTTCTAAAATGTGGACCAAAATTATTAATTCAGTAATGAAGTACACTAAGCTCTAGTAGTTGATTAAGGAGCTACAACAACAACCTCAGGTGCATTCCAAATAAACATGGGATGGTACAATATTAAGAAGGAAGGGGAAGGTGGTCGTTGGAAGCAACATGGAACTTAAGAAAGAACTTTTTGATTACTTCTATGTTGGACCTTTAGGTGGTCATTCGGGGGTACATGCCACAAGAAAAAATATCTGGTTTGCTCTATTGGAAAGACATGTTTAAGGATGTCAAGTCTTGGGTCAAGGAGTGGCTCATTTGTCAAAGATGAAAGGCAGACTTACCTACTTCCCCAGGTCTCTTTCAACCCCTAACAATCCTTGATAAGCCTGGGGAACCATTACCATGGACTTCATTGAAGGGTTACCAACTTCAAAAGGCAAAATCACTATCCTGGTGGTGCTGGATTGATTAACCAAGTATGGTCACTTTTTAACATTGTCTCACCCATTCACTGCAATTATTGTTGCCCAAGAGTTTCTATGTCAGGTTTACAAGTTGCACGGGGCCCCTGAATCAATAGTATCTGATCGTGACAAAATCTTTATAAGCACATTCTAGTAGGAACTGTTCAAACTTATGGGAACCAAAGTGCAACTATCCACTGCATATCATCCTCAAACGGATGGCCAAACAGAAGTATTGAACAGGTTTTTGGAAGGTTACCTAAGATGTATAGTAGACAAAAGACCAAATGATTGGGTAAACTGGCTACCTTTAGCCGAATAGTGGTATAATACCACACACTACACTGCCATACAAACTATTCATTACACAACACTTTATGGTCAAAGTCCACCTCTACACCAACCTTTTTTAGCTGGGTCCTCACAAGTAGCCACGATTGATCATTGTATACAGACAAAGGAAACAGCTCGAAAATTACTCAAATTTCACTTGAAGAGGTTCCAAGAAAGGATAAAACAGTTTGCTAACAATAGGAGGTCGAAAATAGAGTTTTAGGTAGGGGATTTGGTGTACTTAAAATTATAGTCATATCATCAACACTTGATAAGAAGGATAATGAACCAGAAGTTATCACCTAAGCATTTTGGCCCTTACCCTGTTGAGGCCAAGATGGGACAAGTGGCGTACAGATTATCTTTCCCTGCTGGTTCGAGAATCCACCCCACCTTCCACGTATAACAATTGAAAAAGCACATTGGTCGAGCTCCTCACTCTCCTCTACTACCTCTAGTAGGAACTGATTATGGATCGGCGAATTGTCAAATGAGGAAACCAAGCTATAACCGAAGTGTTGGTGCAATGGGCAAATACCTTCCCTGAGAACTCTACATGGGAGAATTTCAGTCAGTTTTGTCAGAGATTTCTAGAGTTCAATTGTTGAGGACAAGGGTCGTGTTCGATGAGAGAGTAATTGATATGGGACAAAATACTTCAACAATTCAGCAAGCTTGGATCTTTTAAGCTTTTCTTTTATTATTTCTGTTAATAAAGTCACTGATGTTTATGTTATGTTTATGTTTAGCTTTTCTTTAAATTCTGCGTTTTATGGTACGTAAAAGAGTGGCCTTAAACGTCGCGTTTTAAGTCCATGTCTGTCGAAATCATTTTTAAATTTAAAAAAACCGAACGGGGATCGACTTATTAAAAATAAAATGGGAGTCGCCACCGATCTTTTATTAAGGTGTGATCGGTTCACCATTAAAAATAAATTTTAGGTCTGCGAGATTTGAGAAAATAGGTCCTGGAGTCGGTTACGTACGAGGAAGGGTTAGCACCCTAGTAACGCCCAAAATTGGTACCGAATCGATTGTTTAATGTCTTAATGTCGAAACTTTGAAAAGATTTTAAAATACGATCCTTTGAAAAGAAATTTTGAGTAAAATGAATTGGACGATGAGATTCACTTATTTCAAAGAAATAGATCGTCACACTTAGTAAGTTAGAGTGCAACATTTTAAATCGTCAAAATTAAATTTATCTCTCGACTTTTAAAACCTATGCATTTTGAGAAGGATATCTGATTATTTGGATCAAATGAGAAAATCAAAACCCAGTAAGTTAGGGTTCGATTTCACAAAATTCCTAAATATCGAACATTGCCTTTATTTTTAAAATTCTCGTCTCGAGAAAATAACATGTCATATCCAATGCGTTAGGACACAACGTGTCGAATTCCCGAGAATGGGCTTTTATTTGAAATTTGTATGTTAAAAAAATTCGATTATTTAGATTCGACGAGAAAAATTGGAACCCAATACGTTAGGGCTCAATTCTCTCGAAGATTCCAAACTTCGAGTATTTTGAAGATTTTTGAATAAATTGGTTTTGATACTTAAATGATATGAAACATAACCTTTTAAGCGAATAAAATGCAATAGAATAATAATGTACAATGAGAATTGATAATTCGTAAATTGAAATGTACACCAATGAACAATAAGCAATAAATAAACAAAATATCGTATTTATAAGAGCAATAGTTACATGTAAATATCATATTTAAAAGCTAATGAATTAAAATCAATAATATATAGATATATATATACATATATATGAAAGTATACATACAAAGAAAAATAAATACACATGTATGAAAGTTTAGAATAAATCAAAATAGAATTGAAATAAATACTATATAAATAAATTTTAAAGAAAACCAAAATACATAAAACGATATATGTATTAATTTGAACAAATCATACATATAAAATGATAATCTTAATATAAATAATAATATATATTCATATATACAAGAGGTTGAAATAAACAAAGAATGTAATAAGATAGGGTTTTTAAAATACAAGACCAATTTAAATAGTACATGACAATGAGTTTTAAATGACTAATATAAATTGATTAAAACCGATAGTATAGGATAATTTTAAAATAATTAATATAAAAATAAAATAATGTACAAATCAACTTAACATAATAATTTACAAAGAAAATTGAAATAATCATGTAAAAGTTTAAAGTAATATATATATATATGAAATTAAAAAAATAAAACCAATTAAAGATAAGCAGAGGAAGAAACAAATTTTCAAATTAACTAATATGTATATGCTAAAAAATAAGAAAAATATGAAAAGCCATATTTAATCTAAATAATAGGATACTAAGTAGTCAAATAGATTAATAAGTAAAGTTTAAATAAAATAACAGTATAATATAAAAATAAAAATAATATTAGCATAAAAATATTAAACAGATTGATAAATCATAAACAAATCAATTAAAGGACTACATTGAAATCAAAACTAAATTACAAGAAAAAAAATAAAACAAAACGGAGGGCTAGAGTATAATGCGCGAATAACATGGGGGTCAAATGGGAAATACTCCCTTCCGTCAAAACGCGGCGTTTGGATAAGGACCAAAATGAAATTCGTCGGGAAAATAGGCGGCCCAATTTAAAGGAACAATAGAAACTAAATTGAACCGAGATGCAAAAGTGGAGGACCTGGCGCGCAAATAACCCTAGCCATGCCAAAACGCGCGGATCTGGCCGCATTTGGGTCGGGTCATCGGGTATAGGCCAATATGGCGTCATTTTAGAGCCACTGCCATAGGCTTAAAACGACACCGTTTCCTGAACTATATAAAAGGGTAAATAATCCCAAACTTTGATCACGGCGAAGCGAGCAGAGATCCGACGGCGCTGTTAAAAGGTAATTTTGCTTTTGATTCTATATCTATTCTTATATATGTCTGAAAAAAAGGAAAAAGAAAAGAAAGATAAATCGAAAACGAACCGAAAGGCAAAAGAAGAAAGAAAAACTTTGAAAAATCACCTTCGAAAACTCAGTTTTTTTTATTCTTTTTGTATATTGATATTGCCTATGTAAAAAAGGGAAAAAGATCCCTTTACAAATTCAAGAATGGCTTTATATAGCCGGAAATAATAAATAAAAAAATTTATAGGAAATTCTTTCTACTATTTTTCTCTGCTATTTCTGTTTTTCTATTTATTTTCTCTGCTGTATTTTTCGTGTGTGTTTTCTGCTGTTGCTGGCCCTTCTTTGCGTTTGTTGCGTTTGTTTGTCCTTTGCAAGTGTCGTACAAAGGCTAGTTGGGACGTGGCGCGGCTCGGCGCAGTGCATGAGGCTAAGGGAATGCACTGGTGGTTGCGGCGCTGGAGGCTCGCCCTAGCTGCTAGGGTTTCTAGTTCCTTTTCTGTTTTGGGCTTCATTGTAATTGGGCCGGGGTATCGGGCAATTGTAACTGGGCCATTTGGGCTGAGTTGGCTATTGGGCTGGGGTGCATTGGGGTAATTCGGGTTATGTTTATACTGTATTGGGTTTGTAAATGGACATTTGGGCTAAACTTTAATATTTTGTTTTTTTTCCTTTTTATTTGCTTTAACAAAGTGGGCCGGGCAAATTGGCCTATTACAGCTGCCCCTCTTTGCTCGTTGTTGTGTAACAAGAACAGAGTAAAGACTAGAAATGATCAATTTTGCCCGGTCGTACTGGACCTTGCTGCTCTTCTTCTTTGAGTTGCCTCATTCCATCCTACTACATCTTTAGAGGTATTGGAATTGGTGCTTCGATCCACTCCACCGCAACGTTAGGGAGATAGGATTTGTAACTCGTAACTTTTGGAAAGTAAGATTCATCATTGTGGCTTTAATCTTTTTTACTGCAATGTCGGGGAAGCATGATATTATGGCTTTAATCTGTTCCACTACATCACCTGGGAAGTAAGATTCGCTGTTGTAGCTTTAATCTTTTTAACTACAATGTCGGGGAAGCAAGATTCACCAATGTGGCTTTAATCTATTTCACGTCATCGCCAGGGAAGTAAGATTCACTGTTGTAGCTTTAATCTTTTTAACTGCAATGTCGAGGAAGCAATATTCATTGTTGTGGCTTTAATCTGCTCCACTGCACTGCCTGAGAGGTAAGATTCGCAGCTGTAGCTTTAATCTTTTAACTGCAATGTCAGGGAGGCAAGATTCACCGATGTGGCTTTAATCTGCTCCACTGCACCGCCAGAAGTAAGATTCGCTGTGGTAGCTTTAATCTTTTAACTGCAATGTCAGGGAGGCAAGATTCACCGATGTGGCTTTAATCTGCTCCAGTGCACCGCTAGAGGTAAGATTCGCTGCTGTAGCTTTAATCTTTTAGCTGCAATGTCTGGGAGGCAAGATTCACCGATGTGGCTTTAATCTGCTCCACTGCACCGCCAGAGAAGTAGGATTCGTCGTTGTGGCTTTAACCTTTTTAACTGCAATGTCGGGGAAGCAAGATTCACCAATGTGGCTTTAATCTGTTCCACGGCATCGCCTGGGGAGATAAGATTCTTGATTTCACCGATCTGTTCTGGGGAACATGACCTGTATAATGCACCTAATTATGCCTAATGATTAGGATGGCATGATCAAAATGAATCAAATGCTCCTAACTAGACATGATGTTTGCATGAATACATAAATTTTTTTCCTTTTTTTTTCGAGAATGATCCCGCTTAGGTTGTCATTACTCGAAGTTTATTAAGGCTTTGTCACTGAAGTGCTATAACACCTTCCTTCTCAACTGGCGTTTTCTGAAGAAACATTTACCAGGTTGCCCCCCACTGTAAACCTCAAAGTTACATCCACTGGGGCACAAAATTTGTACTATCATTCTCCCATCGTAATCCAATGATAGAAATATGACTTTTCCTCAATCCTCTTTTATCACAATTCAAGGATATGGGATCTTAATCTTTCTGGTCCCCTTACACCATTTCCAGGGTGTCATACCAAAAACTCATGCGCAAATGAAGGCTCTCGTCTCCAAGGTAACCTCTTCCTATTGCTTGGTGATCATTGCTTTCTGGTTTATGGCATCTTGTCAATCAATGCATTTGAAAACAAAATTCAAAGAGAAAATCTAAATTTAGACTCTTTCTTCTCAAATTTCGAACCTTTAAATTTGGGTGCTCTAAACAATAGTCCTGTTTCAGGTTCCTATATTATTTAGAAACTTTTCAGAGTAATATGCAAAACTTCCTTTGTGAAAGTTTTATTAGTCCATTAATCATTATTCCAATGTAACATGCTTGCAAAAGGGTCAAAACAATGGATAAGAATAAAGTTGGTTCTGGGCATAGCTCAAAATGAATAAATTATCACAAATAGTAAAGAAAGATAATAAATAAATTGATTGGGAATGTATATCTTAGAAAAGAAAAAAAGTATTCAAAGAACAAAAAATTCAATATAAATACTATGAGAATTGGGTGCCCCAGATATCGCAGCTTGAACTTCTTTGTACAAACTTTCTGAAAGCCATTTTGAGTTTGACATGTGTTTAGGAGATCTACATTGCTTTGTCGATGCCCCAAGATGTCACCTACCCTTTCTTGTTGATTCAGGTATAGCAAGATCATCATATGCCCCAATCTGATCAAAATTTGCATTGCTCTGATCACCTCATGCCCCATTCTGATCAATATTTGAGCCGCCCTTTTTGGGTTTTCAACTCAAATCCCCTTTTGTCTCAAGGCGTCCTTTGCAGGTTTTTGCCTTTTCGCATAGTTGGGCATTTGTTTCAATGTTTCCACCAATGGTATGTTGATATGTAATTGCTTAAGGACAACCAAGAATTTCTTAAATTAAAAATCTTGCTTAGATTTTTGTAAACACTGAGGAAAAGGTGGCAGTGGCCTTCCTTCCAATTGTTGACGTTGTTCTGTCTTAGCATTGTTATTGACAATACAAGATGAATCTACTTCAATTTTTTTCTGGTTACTCTTTTCTTTTTTAGGCTACTCCACTACTGGTTTTGAATTCTTCGTATTTGTGAAATTTGAACTACTTTATTCAACAGTGGTGTCTTTAACAACTCATGATAACTACGTACCACTTCTTAGTGTAATGGCTTTGCACTATTCCTTCCCTTGAGATCGTGAAATTTCTATATCACTAGGTAGTTCTCTTTGCAGTCTTGAGCTTAATGCTTTGGCCATTTACCCCACTTGATTCTCTAAAACCCTTAAAGATGCAGATTGACTTTGAATGATAACATCATTCTTGGCCATGTATTCCTTTAATAGATCTTCCATAGATGAAGAACTCGAAGCTAAATTTTTCTGAGCATTTTTGTCATGGTATGGGTTGATTGTATCTAGGTGGTGTACTTGCAATATTCTATCGAATAGCATTGTTGGAATTTCCCACCCCTTGATTACTCCAACTGAAATTGGGATGTTGCTTCCACCCCGGGTTATATGTGTTGGAATATGGGTTATTGCTGTGATTAAATTTTTCCATATAATAATCTGAGGCTGGATTCGATGGGCATTCATCAAAAACATGATCTTCTCTGCAATAAATACATGCTAATTCAGCTGCTTTCATTTCCTGCACTGTAACAGGTTTTTTCAGTGTTCTAATCATATTCATTAAAGATGATACTTTAACTGTTAGGGAAGTAATTGCATCAAGTTCTATTGCTCCAGCAACTCTTCTACCAATCTCTACTCTTGTAGCTGGGTATTGATAATCGTTGTTTGCTATCCTTTCCAGAATTTCATATGCCTCATTATATGATTTATCAAGCAAAATCTCATTGGCAGATGCGTCAACCATTATCCTTGTATACGCATTCAATCCATTGTAAGACATTTTCATTTGCATCCAATGTTAAAAACCATGCATTGGGCATTTTCTAATTAACTTCTTGAATCACTCCCATGCTTCATATAATGTTTCATCCTCAGATTGTTGAAAAGACGTAATATCATTCCTCAATTTGGCATTCATGTTTCGAGGATTGTGTCTTAGTAGAAACCTTTGAAAAATTTCATTCCAAGATGCCACCGTTCCTGACGAAAATGTATTTAACCATGCTCTAGCACAATTCCATAATGAATAAGGAAATAACTTCAATCTCAAGGCATCATCAGGAACACCCTACTTCTTAAATGAATCGTAAACTTCTAGAAAGAGTTTTAAATGCAACCGTGGATCCTTAGTAGGTAATCCACTAAACTGCCCTACAATTTGTAACATTTGAAACTTCACTGGCTTTAACTCGAAATGTTTAGCTTGAATATGCAGCTTGACAATTCCTAGATTTAGAACATCTAAGATCGTCACTACATGTTCTCTAATGGGTCAGTCTCTGTCATCTATTATACAAGGAATGTCAACATCCATTCCATCTTGTTGTAATGGCTCTTCTTTAACCTGATCATTTCTAATTCTTTCCATTTCTCGCAATTCTTTTCTCCTTTTTCTCATGGTTCTCTTAATTTCTGGATCAAAAGAATACTCTTCAATTCCAAAAACACCTCTACTCATGCACTAACAAAAAATCCTGGAAAACTAAAAAAAAATCCAAACAACTAATTAAGCTAAACTTAACAAAAGTAAAGAGGTAATAACACACCAAATTTTTCACCAATATTTTCTATAACAACCTATTTTTAGTGAAATAAAAAAGTGGTTTTAGGACCACAAATCCGATGTGAGAATATTTATTTTATTATTATTTTAATATCTATAGTATGATAGAAAGGTCATATAAAATTTCGTTCAAAAATTTTGTCGTTTGCATGCTTAATTTGGTAAAAATGAGTGATTAAGTAAAAGATGCAAAATGAGAGTTCTATAAGTTAAAGGTACTAAATGGCAATGAAATTAAATGGTTAAGGGATTTAAGTGGTAATTATACCATTTTTATATTGAGTGGACAAATATGGACATTATTTAAATAAGGTTGTAGTTAAAAACAAAAGGTTATAAAAGTAATTAAATAAAAATATCATAATTAAAATTGAGTAAAAGATGTATCATCTTCAACCTTGGGTGAGACCATCGAAATTGAAGAAAAAGAAAGAACACTTAGGGCTTTGAAGCATTCTATCATCTCTTCCTCTTGCATGTAAGCATTTTTCATCCTGTTTTTAATGATTTCAATGTTTTTGGAGTTGTAACTCAATCTAGCTGGCCCAGGGACTACTTTGCAAAAATTTTAAAAGGTTAGGGTTTTTCCATGAATATATTTATGTGGTTTTTGTTGTTTGATGGAAGAAGATGAATCTTTGTTGATAGATAAACAACTTTTGTAAAATGAATTTTGTTGAAAATGTCAAATAGGGATTTATTTGTAAAATGTGTAAACACATGGTGAAAATTGTGAAATAATGAATTTTATGAGTTGAAATGGACCTATATGAAATTCGGCTACCTTGGGTAGGGACGAAATTGCATGAATTTTGAAATTACGAGCTCAAAATAATAGGGGCAAAAGTGTAATTTTGCAAAAAATGAATTTGGGTTGAATTAGATAGAATGGTTATTAATAGATTGAATTTATTTATTTAGATCAAGATAAACCTCGTATGGCTTTAGATCGGGGTAAATAAAAAGCTTCAGATTAGTCGACTTTGTTTGTACGCCTTTATCGTCGAGGTAAGTTCATGTAATTATGTAATGTTTTAATGTTATCTTTTGAGCTATATGTAAACTATTGATTGTTATGTAAATGATAAATGCAAATCCAATGATGTTATGACGTTTATCGAGCCCCGTTTGAACCTTAGGAATTCGTAGGATACAAATGACATTCATCAGGGTTTCCATGTTTTGAGGCTGGTCTTGAATGTCCTACCGATGGCTGAGGTCCGGCATGTGTTGCGGATACTCCATAGCTCGTGTGAGTAGCATCATATAACTTACATTTCGACCCATAACTTGTGTAAGCAGGCCCATTTCACAGCTCATATGAGTATACCTATTTCGCAACTCGTGTTAGCACACTTTGTGTGAGCTATCCCACGTATCCGATGATATTCTAAACGGGTCAATGGGCATGAGGTTGAAAGAAAATAGTAAATGTTCAATATGAACCAAGGCATGTGTGTATGAAATACATTGCAATATTGAGCTACATGGAATCTTGTTATTTGATGATGGATGATAAATCCAATTGAATCATGCTCAAGTACAATGGTTATCTATGTTAAATTCATATGAATTATGTGCAAGTATGCTAACATGTTTGTGTTGGTGCTTAGGCTTGTGCAAAACTAAAGGTTGGATTATGCCATGTTAAATTTTAATGTTCTGAAACGAAATGGTAAGTTGTGTTTCATGTTATACGAACTTACGAAGCATTATATGCTTACATAGTCTCTTTTCTCATGTTTTATAGATAAACGGAAGCTCGTTTGGTTTTGAAGCTCATCAGAGACCTATCACACTATCCAGTGGCTATATCGGTAGCTTTTGATGTTTTGAGTCATGGTTATAATGGCATGCATAGGTGAATTATGTTTGATGGTCTAGTTGATATGTTTGGCATGTAAATATGTGGTTACATAGTTGATGACATTTTGGCATTTTGTGCTTTGATGGCTAATGTTGAAATGGTTAAGTGATGAAATGTTTGAAATTGAATGTTTTAAGTTACAATTTTACAGTAATGCTCTGTAATCCCATTCTGGAAACGGATACGGGTTAGAGGTGTTACATTTTTTTATTTCTGGCAACGACACCAAAAACTTGTCACGTGTGAATTTATAATGTGAATGTGCAATTATACACGTCAAATCAAGTAATAAAGTGATGAGTGAGTATCGTCTCTATAGGGATCGAAATTGATTTTAGGTAATTGGTTACACTAATACTTATGAAATTTACTAATTAAACTGTGCAAAAGAAACAAATGACAAATTGATAAAAAGAATTAATGAATAGATTAATAAAATCAATTATGAATGAAAAAAATGCTAAGGCAATTAAAATGCTGTAGCAATTCTTAAAGAATATGTAGGTATGATTTGTATTGTTAAATGATAAAGGTTGGAATTACTCAGCCTTTATTCTCAGACCAACATAATACCATGGCAAAATCTTGACCATTCTACTGCTCAGGGATTCACTACTACAATCTGCTTCTTTTGAAAGCTAGACTTTGAGCTACCATTCTGAGTTTCTTTGTATGTCAAGAATGATACCAAAACTATTCTTCCTTTCTGTAACACCCCTTACCCGAGACCGTCACCGGAATCTAGTACGAGATGTTATCCAATTTAACTTACCAATTCGGAGCATAAAAAAATTGCTTTTAAAATTAAATTCACTGTTCACAACAAAACTGTCTACCTGCGTGACTTTCACTAATTTAATTATAACTCGAGTTACAGAACTCAAAATTTAAATCCGTAAATTTTCCCTGAAACTAGACTCATATTACTACTTACCATAAAATTTTCAGAATTTTTACTTGCCCAATTAGTACAGTTTATTCATTAAAGTATCCCTGTTTCACAGCTCGACAGATCTGACCTCTCGGCACTAAAATCAATTATCTCTTTGTACAGAATACATATAAGGTTATCGTTTTTTCTTTTGAAAATAGACTCACTAAGAAATCTATACATATAAATTATGACCCATAATTCTTTCTGTACAATTTATAATGATTTTCTAAATTTAGAACAGGGACTTCAAAACTATTCTGACCCTGTCTCACTAAAATTCAAATATCTCAAAATACAGAATTCGTTTTCCTACATAGTTTCTTTCATATAAAAATAGACTTGATAAGCTTTAATTCCATATATAATTCACTCTCTAATTCCATTTCTACTATTTATGGTGAATTTTTACATTCACGTCACTGCTGCTGTCAAAGAAACTGCTTCTTTGAATTAGTTACCATTTACACATACATAATACCAAAACATAATCTTTACTAACCATTTCAATAGCTAATCTTAGCCATATCATTTGAACATGCTCAAAATGATTAAGACTCTATACATGCCATAGTTCAAACATTTTGAAAAGCACATAATACCGAGATGGCTATGATAGTGTGATCTGAGCTCCGTCGGTCCACTATTCGATCAAGTTCAAATCACTATAAAACAAAGGAAAGAAAGAGATGTGTAAGCTATAAATAGCTTAGTAAGTTACATGTAAACAATAATTACTCATTTAATAATTAACACTTTTAACATATAACTAATCAAAACATTTCTTAGCAATTTCAATCACTTACACATGCACAATCTTACCAATTCACTTGCATATACATTTTCACACTTAACATTTCATATTCACTTTAATTCATTATTAATCCCGTTGAGCAGTTGGAATATACACGGATACGTAGAGATTTAGCACATAAGTGCCACAATCGATATGTAGCGAAGCTACCAGCGATATGTAGCGAAGCTACCACTGAAATGTAGCCAAGCTACCAGCGATCAATAACACTGGAAATGTCCACGGGCTGCTCACACAAGTCGTCAGTGTCGACAACACATGCTAGATCACCCAGCACCGGGACTCAACTGTAACAACTGTAACAATTGTAACATTTGGTCTCTAGTGACATGTCACTTGTATCCAATTCTATTCCTAAGTTCAACCGAATTGACACTTAACACTTTATTACTTGAATAATTCATGAACAATTTTCCTTCCACATTCAATATTAATTCACATATCAAATATAATTCACAATTTATACAAATATAACTATTATTTACATATAACTTACCTCGGATGCAAAACGACTATTTTTGTAATTTAGTCGATAACTTTCTCTTTCCCGATCACTTCCACTATTTCTTCTTTCTTGATCTATATTAACACAATTTAATACATTTTATCAACATTTCATTCAAATACAATTCATACACAACATTTTGGCAAATTTACATTTTTCCCGAAACTTTTCAAAATTCCACTTTTGTCCCTAAGCTCGTAAAAATAAAATTCACTAAATTTTAAATTTCAAACTTCACTAAATCATATTTCATGCTCATAACAGCCCTCAATTTCACAAAATCACAACTTTATGCACACTTTACCATCTTTCACAATTTAGCCCTTTTCAACATTTTCATCAAAATTCATCTAGTAAAACTTGTAATTAACACTTCAAACATTCATTATCTAACATCACTAATCAATTTACAATTATATCATGAATGGGTAAATTTTCAAACTTTAATTTCATTTAAATTAAATAGTAGAAACATGAAATTCAAGCTTCAATAAGCATAAAAATACGAAAATAATTAAAAGCAGGGCAAGAAATCACTTACAATTGAGCTTAGGAAGTTCAAGAACCCTAGCTATGGTGACATGAATTTTTTGGCAGCAAGCGTCTGATTTTAAGAAGATGAACACTTGTTTTCATCTTTATTTTGTCTTTATTCAATTTGGACAAAATGCCCTTGACCCATTACTTAGATATTTTTCTAGAAATACCCTTTTGTGTCCATAACACTAATTTATGGTCTAATTGCCACATAAACACTTCCAATTTCATGCAATAATTCAATTAAGTCATTTAATCACTAATTAGACACACTTTGCATTTTTTCAATTTAATCCTAAAAATTCAATTAAGCACTAAAGCATTAAAATTTCCTATCCATATTTTCACACAATATTTCAATCAATCAGTAACTAATAAAATTTATAAAATTAAACTATTTCACTTGGTTTGTGGTTCTGAAACCACTATTCGATTAGGCCCTATTCGGGCTATCACAATTCTCCCCTTAGGGATTTTCGTCCCGAAAATCTTACCGATGAATAAGTTGGGATCTTGTTTCCTCATAGCCTCCTCGGTTTCCCATGTTGCCTCTTCCATCCCATGTCGTTGCCATAACACTTTCACTAAAGCAATTTCTTTGTTTCTCAACTGTTTCACTTCTCGTGCCAAGATTGAATCGGTTCTTCTTCGTATGTCATATCCGATCAATTTCCACTTCGATCGGTGAAATCACATGTGATGGGTCCGATCGATATCGCCTCAACATAGAAACATGAAACACATTATGAATTCTTTCCAATTAGGGGTAAAGACAATCGATAAGCCATGGACCAATTCTTTCTATCACTTCATACGGACCAATAAATCTTGGACTTAATTTACCTTTACGGCCAAATCTCGAATTTTCTTCCATGGTGACACTTTCGAAATACTTTATCACCCACTTGAAACTCAATCTCTTTTCTTTTCAAATCCGCATCGACTTACATCGATCCGATGCGACTTTCAAACAATCACGGATTATCTTCACTTTTCTTGATTACTTTTACCAAATCGACTCCATGTAACGATTTTCATTAAGTTCATCCAATATAATGGAGTCCGACACTTTCGTCCATACAACGCTTCATAAGGTGCCATTTTATCTTTGGATTGATAACTATTATTATATGCAAACTCCACCAAAGGTAGATATCTTTCCCAATTACCTTGAAATTCCAATACACAACATCTCAACATATCTTGAGCACTTGAATTACTCTTTCGGATTGTCCATCGGTTTGGGGTGAAATCTTGTACTAAAATTCAATTTAGTACCCAATGCCTCTTGTAATTTCTTCCAAAACCTTGAAGTAAACCGTGGATCTCTATCAGATATAATAGACGAAGGCACACCATGTAATCGAACTATCTCAGCAATATACAATTCAGCTAACTTGTCAAGTGAAAAACTCATTCGTACAGGAATGAAATGAGCTGACTTAGTCAATCGATCAACTATTACCCAAATTGAGTCTTTCTTTTTCGGTGACAATGGCAATCCGGAAACAAAATCCATAGTAATTCTATCCCACTTCCACTCGGGCACCATAATAGGTTGAAGTAACCCTGAAGGTACTTGGTGTTCACTTTTACTTGTTGGCACACAAAACACTTTGTCACATACTCGAGATATCCCGTTTCATACCCGCCACCAATATAATTTCTTTAAATCATTGTACATTTTACACTACGGGGTGAAGCGCTAGCGACTATCATGTGCTTCCTGCAAAATTTTCGAATTAAATCAACATTTTTGAACACATATTACGTCATGAAACATTAAACATCCATCGAATCAATCCAAAATCGAATTATCGCCACTTGCTGCTTGAGTCTTTTTCTTTGTAATTCATTATCCACTTTACGAGCCTCATAAATTTCTTGAAGAAACAATGGACTAGCTTTTAACTCGCAAGCAATGATCCATCTTGATCAATGTTAATCTTGTATTCAAAGCTCTCAAAGCAAAGAGACTTTCGCTCAAAGCATCAAGAACTATATTGGCTTTTCCGGATGATAATCTATTACAAGTTCATAATCTTTCATCAATTCCAACCATCTTACTGCCAAAATTCGAGATCTTTTGTGTCATAACATATTTCAAACTTTTATGATCTGTAAAAACATGACATTTCTCACCATATAAATAATGACGCCAAATCTTCAAAGCAAAGACAATAGCAGCCAACTCTAAATCATGGGTAGGATAATTTCGTTCATGCGGTTTCAATTGTCGAGAAGCATACGCTATCACTTTTCCTTCTTGCATCAATACACATCCAAGCCCATTTAATGACGCGTCACTATAAACAACAAATTCCTTTCCTGACTCAGGTTGCACTAACACTGGTGCCTCAGTTAAACACTTCTTTAATTTCTCAAAACTTTGTTGACACTCCTCGGTCCATTCGAACTTAACATCTTTTTGCAACAATTTTGTCATCGGTGAAGCTATCATCGAAAAACCTTCTACAAATCGACGATAATATCCGCTAAGCCCGAAAACTCTAACTTCGATACATTTCTTGGAGGCTTCCATTCAACTATTGCCGATATCTTATTCGGATCCACTCGAATGCCATCTCCCGAGACAACATGTCCCAAAAATCCAACTTCACTAAGCCAAAATTCACTTTTGCTAAATTTAGCAAACAATTTCTTTTCTCGCAGCGTTTGTAGCACAATTCTTAAATGTTCAGCATGCTCGACTTCACTTCGGGAATAAATAAGAATATCATCTATAAACACCACAACAAATTTATCCAAATAGGGCCGAAAAATTCGATTCATCAAATCCATAAAAATAGCTGGAGCATTAGTCAGACCAAAAGGCATTACAAGAAACTCATAGTGACCATACCGGGTTCTGAAATCAGTCTTTGGCACATCTGACTCTTTAACCCTCAATTGGTAATATCCGGATCTCAAATCAATTTTGGAAAACACTGTGGCATCCTTTAACTTATCAAACAAGTCATCTATTCGGGGCAATGGATATTTATTCTTTACTGTCACTTTATTAAGTTGACGATAATCAATACACAATCTCAATGTCCCATCCTTTTTCTTCACAAATAGCACGGGAGCACCCACGGAGAATAACTTGGTCAGCGAATCCTTTATCCGTCAACTCTTGCAATTGCACTTTTAATTCTTTTAATTGATTGGTGCCATTACATGAGGAGCAATCGATATTGGGCGATGCACTGCATTACTTCAATACCAAACTCTACTTCTCTAATCGGAGGCAAACCCGCAACTCTTACGGGAACACATCTAAATATTCACATACCACCGCATGATTCGATCTTTGTTTGAGACACTTTTGTATTCAACACATAAGCAAGATATGCTTCACAACCATTTTCAAACATTTACGGCGGACATGGCGAAATCACAATTGGCATCACATTTAACTTATCTGTTTCAACCCGAAGAACTGTACCACTACTACACTTCAACTCAAGAATTTTTTGACTGCAATCTATCTTGGCCTTATGTAATGTCAACCAATTCATTCCCAAAATAACATCAAATTCATCAAATGGCAACAACATCAAGTTGGCGGGGAAACACTGACCTTGTATCATCAAAGGACAATTTTTGCATATTTTATCAACTATCACATGCTTGCCTAAAGGATTTGACACTTTAATCACATACTCAGTCAATTCAACACACAAATTCTTATCAGACACTAAATTCATACATACATACGAGTGAGTAGAACCAGGATCAATCAATGCAAGAACATTAGTGTCGTAAAGAGAAAATATACCGATGATCACATCGGGGAAGATGTTTCCTCTCTAGCTCGGATGGCATAAGCTCTTCTGGAGCTCCCACTTGAGATCTTACAATCGTGTCTTTTGTTACACCTTTACCACTAGTTCCAGTCCCACATTTCTCGATGGTCTTCCTCTAGTAGTCACACCGCTCGATCTCACATTTTGAAACTTTTCTATCTCTTCTCTTTCGGACAATCTTTCACAAAATGATCTTGAGATCCACATTTAAAAATGCTCGGTGATTAAATAACATTCCCTAAATGTCGTTTTCCACAATGTTGACATTCCGGTCTAGTAGGTTTAACACTACTGTACTTGCCATAGAAGTTGCACGAGCTTTAGAACACGAATATTGTCTTCCTCGATCTCTTTGAAAATTCACACTAGAAACATTCGATCGAGTATTCATTTCTCTAGACTTCTTCGTTTGAAATTGAAATGACTTGCCCATTGATCTTTTCTTGCATCTCTTGCTTCTCTTTCCACCTTTCTTTTCTCTTTGCTCAATTCTTCAGCCTTGATAGCTCTTTCAACTAGTACCACTAACTCTTTAATTTCAAGAATTCCCACTAGCAATCGGATATCCTCGTTTAATCCATCTTCAAACCTTTTGCACAATGTAGCTTCATTAGATACACACTCTTGGGCATACTTGCTTAATTTGACAAATTCTCGTTCATATTCGGCTACCGTCATGCGCCCTTGTTTCAATTCAAGAAACTCTTTTCTCTTTTGATCAATGAAACGCTGACTCACATACTTCTTTCGGAATTCTTCTTGAAAGAAATCCCATGTAACTTTCTCTTTAGGCACCACTGACACTAAAGTTTTCCACCAATTATAAGCTGAATCCCTCAACAATGAGATAGCACATTTGAGACTTTCTTCTGGAGTACAAGATAATTCATCCAACACTCTGATGGTATTATCAAGCCAGAACTCTGCTCTTTCAGGATCATCATTTACATTAGCTCGGAACTCTTCGGCTCCATACTTTCAATTTTGTCCATTGGAGGCTTTGACAATCTTAACACTTCGGTTTGTTGAGGAGCTATGTGAGCAGCTTGAGGAATAGGAGGGGCGGAGGAGGTTGAGCATTAGGATTAGTTCTAACAAACTCGATGTACCAATTGTTCATCATTTGGAGAAAAGCTTCTCGAGCCTCATCTCCTTGACCCTGAGTCTCAAATCGACTTTCAACAGGCACATTACTTTGAGCATCATCAGCTGTATCTCGGTTAGAATCCATTACTATAAAAAAAACATTTTAAGATGTCAGGAGTCGTCACACTATCATTATTCAATTATGGCATGTATAGATAGTCTATTACACTCGCTCGTTAGTCCGAGAATCGACTAAACCGTAGCTCGATACCACTAAATGTAACACCCCTTACCCGAGACCGTCACCGGAATCTAGTACGAGATGTTATCCAATTTAACTTACCAATTCGGAGCATAAAAAAATTGCTTTTAAAATTAAATTCACTGTTCACAACAAAACTGTCTACCTGCGTGACTTTCACTAATTTAATTATAACTCGAGTTACAGAACTCAAAATTTAAATCCGTAAATTTTCCCTGAAACTAGACTCATATTACTACTTACCATAAAATTTTCAGAATTTTTTACTTGCCCAATTAGTACAGTTTATTCATTAAAGTATCCCCTGTTTCACAGCTCGACAGATCTGACCTCTCGGCACTAAAAATCAATTATCTCTTTGTACAGAATACATATAAGGTTATCGTTTTTTTCTTTTGAAAATAGACTCACTAAGAAATCTACACATATAAATTATGACCCATAATTCTTTCTGTACAATTTATAATTATTTTCTAAAGTTAGAACAGGGGACTTCAAAAACTATTCTGACCCTGTCTCACTAAAATTCAAATATCTCAAAATACAGAATTCCTTTTCCTACATCGTTTCTTTCATATAAAAATAGACTTGATAAGCTTTAATTCCATATATAATTAACTCTCTAATTCCATTTCTACTATTTATGGTGAATTTTACATTCACATCACTGCTGCTGTCAAAGAAACTGCTTCTTTGAATTAGTTACCATTTACACATACATAATACCAAAACATAATCTTTACTAACCATTTCAATAGCTAATCTTAGCCATATCATTTGAACATGCTCAAAATGATTAAGACTCTATACATGCCATAGTTCAAACATTTTGAAAAGCACATAATACCGAGATGGCTATGATAGTGTGATCTGACTCCGACGGTCCACTATTCGATCAAGTTCAAATCACTATAAAACAAAGGAAAGAAAGAGATGTGTAAGCTATAAATAGCTTAGTAAGTTACATGTAAACAATAATTACTCATTTAATAATTAACACTTTTAACATATAACTAATCAAAACATTTCTTAGCAATTTCAATCACTTACACATGCACAATCTTACCAATTCACTTGCATATACATTTTCACACTTAACATTTCATATTCACTTTAATTCATTATTAATCCCGTTGAGCAGTTGAAATATACACGGATACGTAGAGATTTAGCACATAAGTGCCACACTGATATGTAGCCGAAGCTACCACTGATATGTAGCCGAAGCTACCACTGAAATGTAGCCGAAGCTACCACTGATCAATAACACTGGAAATGTCCACGGGCCTGCTCACACAAGTCGTCAGTGTCGCAACACATGCTAGATCACCCAGACACCGGGACTCAACTGTAACAACTGTAACAACTGTAACATTGGTCTCTAGTGACATGTCACTTGTATCCAATTCTATTCCTAAGTTCAACAGAATTTACACTTAACACTTTATTACTTGAATAATTCATGAACAATTTTCCTTCCACATTCAATATTAATTCACATATCAAATATAATTCACAATTTATACAAATATAACTATTATTTACATATAACTTACCTCGGATGCAAAACGACTATTTTTTGTAATTTAGTCGATAACTTTCTCTTTCCCGATCACTTCCACTATTTCTTCTTTCTTGATCTATATTAACACAATTTAATACATTTTATCAACATTTCATTCAAATACAATTCATACACAACATTTTGGCAAATTTACATTTTTCCCAAAACTTTTCAAAATTCCACTTTTGTCCCTAAGCTCGTAAAAATAAAATTCACTAAATTTTAAATTTCAAACTTCACTAAATCATATTTCATGCTCATAACAGCCCTCAATTTCACAAAATCACAACTTTATGCACACTTTACCATCTTTCACAATTTAGCCCTTTTCAACATTTTCATCAAAATTCATCTAGTAAAACTTGTAATTAACACTTCAAACATTCATTATCTAACATTACTAATCAATTTACAATTATATCATGAATGGGTAAATTTTCAAACTTTAATTTCATTTAAATTAAATAGTAGAAACATGAAATTCAAGCTTCAATAAGCATAAAAATACGAAAATAATTAAAAGCAGGGCAAGAAATCACTTACAATTGAGCTTAGGAAGTTCAAGAACCCTAGCTATGGTGACATGAATTTTTTGGCAGCAAACGTCTGATTTTAAGAAGATGAACACTTGTTTTCATCTTTATTTTGTCTTTATTCAATTTGGACAAAATGCCCTTGACCCATTACTTAGATATTTTCTAGAAATACCCTTTTGTGTCCATAACACTAATTTATGGTCTAATTGCCACATAAACACTTCCAATTTCATGCAATAATTCAATTAAGTCATTTAATCACTAATTAGACACACTTTGCATTTTTTTTCAATTTAATACTAAAAATTCAATTAAGCACTAAAGCATTAAAATTTCCTATCCATATTTTCACACAATATTTCAATCAATCAGTAACTAATAAAAATTTATAAAATTAAACTATTTCACTTCGGATTTGTGGTTACAAAACCACTATTCCGATTAGGCCCTATTTCGGGCTATCACACTTTCCCTGTACAGATCTAAACTTCTATGTCTAGAGTGCTAAAAATATTCTTCTGAATACTTGCATGTATCAACCAATAATAATCCAATCTAATTAATATTTTCAGAATTAAATTAGATCTACTAACATATTATACAATCATCTATGTCTAGAGCTAGCATGCATGCATTTAAAAAATTCACAAACCAGATGAAACAATATTCTACTCAAAATCATATCATGACATTAAAGATAATAAAAATTTAGCAAATAGTTCCAACCCAATGAGATTTAGCTCATGAGGACATTCAAATCCAAAAAAACACCATTCAACATCATCATTCAAGTTTTCGAATCACAAATTTCAAATAAGAAAATAAAGGCAGAACTGCAGGAAGCTTTCGCTACTCCGACTTTCACTTTAATAATGAGATTTGATGCAAAATCCAAGACAGATTACTCTTCGTCTTCCTTGCCCCTATGACCTTTCTACACTGTAAGCTGCTACACTCTCATCTATTTTTTGAGATTTCCATGAGAATTTGATGTACAGAGAGAAATTGCTCTCTAATTCTTCTCTCTCCAAAAATCATTTCTCCTTTTTTTTTTCACTTTCCTCTTTTATAGGGTAAGTCCCTCCCTCTCAGCACAAACCTTTTGCTTCCTCTTTTTCAGGGTGGTTTATCTTGTACAAGTTCAGCTAGCTGAGAGTGATGTGGACTGAGTGCTGTGTCATCTTCCTGGAATTACCATAGCATTCTTGTTGGCAATTCAACCAGCATTTCATTATGGCAATATTTCACTTCTTTCATTTTCCTACTCTTTTCTCTCTTCTCTTCTTTATCCTAAAAATACAAACTTATTTACTTAATTACAAACAATTAATTCACTCTGGAGGCTTGAAATATTACTCTTTTCAAGAGTTATTAATTACATAATACTCGTAACCACCTCTTACACTAATGCTCATGGGGCCACATACGTCAGTGTACACAAGTTTAGGGGCTTTTTGGCCCTCATTCCTTTTGCATTAAAAGATCTCTAAGTCATCTTACCTTCCAAGCAAGATTCACATTGTGGAAGATCAAATTCTTTAAGTAAACTTAAGATGTTTTCAGAAGTCTAGTTATTCTTTCTCAGTTAATATGCCAAGTCCCAAATGCCAAAGGTATGCCTTATTAGAGTGAGAAATTTTAAGTCTTTTATTCAATATTTCAGTCTCAAGCAGTCTGTACATCTTTAGTTTGATAAAATAGATATTATTTGACATTAATCCATTATAGATAAGATTACAATTTCTAAATATTGTAATTCCATTATTAAAAGTCACGGTTAAGCCATCTTTGTATAAACGTGAAATGAAAATTAAGTTTCTTTTGAAACTTGGTACAGAAAAAACTTCTTTTAAAATAATCTTCCTAAAATTATCAAAATACAAATGTTAATCTTCCACTACTTTAGCTGCCACACTTGTCCCATTCTCAGTTCGTAACAATAATCTCTTATCTCTAAGAGCTTTTGTCTCCTCAAACTCCTGCAGAGAAACACAGACATGATTAGTGACCCTCGAAACAATGACCCAGTGGTAGCTAGGTATTCTTTCCACTCTTTACAGTTTACCTTAAAGTGCTCTTTCTTACTGCAGAAGAAGCATTTAAACTTAGATAAGTCTTTAGGCTTTCTGGTTCTTTTCCTTTCCATTTGTGGTGGCCTAGAGACTTTAGCCTTGTCTTTCTTATCACATTTTCCCTTCCCTTTTGAAGAAGAAACAACGACTATATTTGCTTCTGATTTTTAGACCGATTGGCCGTTGTTCAACATGAGCTCATAAGATTCTAACCCTTTCATGTGTTGTGTAAGCTTCAGGTTTTTGTTGCCAGGGTTATAAACGGCTCAAAAACCAGCAAAATCATTGAAAAAGATTTTGAACACCATCTCTATTTGAGCATTTTGATCCAAACTGGCCTTATTGTTTGCAGCCTCAACAAAGTAGCCCATAAGAGTGATTGTTGGTCTTTGACTGGAGTCTTAAGCTTTTGTTGGGCATTCATTAAGCTAGTTATAGCAGACTGTTGAACCAAGGTAGCTTGGCCTCCGAACATGTTTTCTAGCTTATCTAAAATCACTTTAGTAGTCTTACAGCTCTCCAATTGCTTATATAGAGTGCTAGTTACGCTTACCAGTATATAGCTATGAGCTATCTCACCAGACTCTTCCAAGCGTTTTCTAGCCTCAACTTGAGCGGCCGAAGAACACTTAGTATCAAGAACTATTTTAAGTTTCTCTCAGCTTAGAACAATTATCAAGTTCCTTTTCCTTTCATTATAGTTGTTTCTGTTAACTTTGTTTTCAGTGAGTATGTTGAATAAGGGAGTTGGCACCATTTTCAAACTTAAAAAAAAAATCATATATTCATATCTTTGTAAGAAGAAAATGTTTGAAAACATTTTGCAACATTAGAATATACGTTAAGATGATGTATGTGTCTTACGTTAGACCTTGAAAACATTTGTAAGTCATTGCAACGATAATTCTCACAACCATTAAACCAAGGCGCCGTGGGTTGCATGATCAACTAGTAAGAACATGGATTTCCATCAAATTAGTACATGAACCTAATTCCTTAGGCATTCACATGTACTAATAAGCTTGTAAGTTGTGTGCCATCATTTTAACTTAAGTAGAGCTTCGTAACCAGTTACTTAACTAGAAAATATTAAGTGTATAACCATAAACTCAACACCTACCACATCATGCACCACAAATGAGTCATCGTGGGATAATCTCATCGAGTAACATGATTTGACTAGTTGTCCTCTTTTGAAGATAGAATTTCTTGACCTATTAATCTTTCGTAAATTGGTGTAGCCAATTAAAATAGTTTTTGCATTTGAGGAGCTTGAATACAAGCATTTTAGTTGGAATTTAGTTAAGTTTTCTTACATTTATTTAAATTCAATAAATTGTGTTCTTCTAGTATTTTATTCACCTTAGGTGCCGAATGAGGCAAAAGGGTGAGCTAACAAAGTTTTTAAGTGTGTAGGAGACCATTAAAAATTAGAAGGCGCTTTAACTTGATACTGGTCGCTAGGTTGCAACACGGAGCATGGGATGTCGCAACATAGGGAGCAAAATAAAAAAAGTTCAAGACAGCCTTCAATGTCGCGACACAACCTGAGGTTGCCACGACATACCCTTGAAGACACCCTTAAGTTGAGTAGAATAAGAAAAGTCCAAGACTACCCTCGACACAAGACCTGGTGTGTCGCGACATCGCCTCTGTAGGAGAAATTAATATGAGCAATGGGGGTTTTGGTTCGCATAATCTAACTTTAAGCTCAGGAATGGCAAGTGACCTAGGGTTAAGGATGACAGCTATTCTAAGTCTATAAATAGGCTCAGCTAACACATGTTATAAGGACCTTCGTTTCTATTGTATAATATTCTCTTTAATTTTCTTTAGTTTTTCTCTTCTCTTAAGTTTTAGATTGTTATTATTATTCTTGTTATTTAATTTTGGGGAGAAATCAGATTATGATATTATTCTCAAACTCTGTGAGGATTCAACACTTAAATTCAATACAATCAGGCTTATTCTAAACTCTATTTTTGAAATCGCTCTTTATGTTCATTCTTTCATTCAAGTTTATATTGTTTACTAGACCCATGAGGAACTAATCCTCCTGCGGGAGATTAGTGAGTAGAGGTATGAATAATTAACTACTTTGTAAGGATTTCTTAATGTTTCAACTGTTCAGGAAAGGAAGAACCTAAACCTTAGGAAGTCATCAAGGTAGGAATTAACCCAAAGTTGGTATGGCCTATCTGTGAACACCTTAGCCTTGAATCGGTCTAAACTGTGACGTCGAAAGATAAGTAATTCTTGCCGACTCAGTATTTCAATGGACGTATCAAAAGATCCTATTGGGGTATTGGCTAGTTGATTGGACAAGAAAACCTGAGATGATAGTTTTTTACAAGAACGATTAAATTGTGCAAGTGTAGACAATCGTATCAAATAATAAAGTAACAAGTAAATGTCGAGTTATCGTACCCACAGGGAGTGTGAAAGAAAAATATTTATGAAATGTAAATCAAACACTTTGGTGATTGGAAAATTTTCTTTTTTGAAGAAGTGATTTAAAATTACAAATTAACTAAGTAATAGAAATAAAAGTAAAAATTCCAATGCACAATTTCAAAAGATGAGTTTTAATCAATATGAAAAATTTGTGTTAGATCAATTACATTCATTAAGTTGGAATTACTAAACCTATGTTCTTGTTGTTACGAATATTTTCACGGCGACTTGATAATTTGTTAACTCTCGCATACATACTTACTAAATTAACCAATCTCTTAAACATTTTCAATGAAAATTCAAGCGATTAATCAATCTTCATAAGTACATATAGGATTAAGTGAGGTAACAATATATTTCCATATTGAAACAATTTAATCATAATAATCTTGCAAGTTATGCAAGGCTAATGTACCGTTTAATACCATCGGTAATTTAAACCTCACTACCTTAGAAGATTAAACATGCACCAATTAAACATTTTGTCAATTAATTATAATTTAAATACGCTTAATAATTAATTCATTCGTTATCTTACATTTTATAATGTACGTATAACATAAGCATGATTTTATTTAATTGAACAACTTACTAATGCCTATAACAACACAAACATGATTTTAATAATTTAAGTGGAAATAATGTAATCAATCTAACATGAATTAAATTTAAGCCATTTTAATTAGAACAAGAACTACAAGAACAACACAACAATCATTCATATTCATAATCACAACATAAACAAGAAAATAAAAGAGAAGGGAACTAGGAAGCAAATCTAGGATTTCTCTGAAGCCAGACTAGTGAACTCCTCTTTTTCTCTGCTTGTTCTGTTGAACCGAGGTCTCTATAAATAATTGAATGATGCTGTTCCAAGGTGGAAGAAGGCTCTTTTTCAAGAGGGAAATTTCCAAGGGAAATGGGAAAATAAGAAAGGGAATGGAAGAGTGAAAGTGAGTGAAAGAGAGAGAGAGATGTGTGGGAATGAAGGTGTGCGAAATGAGGTAGCAAAGGTGGGTATCTATAGCTATGAATGACTACTAAAAATAGAAAATAATTAGTAGCCACACACTCTTCCTTGGCCGGCCATACAACAAGCACATTTGAAACTTTCAAACTTGCTATTTTAAGCTAGGGGCAAAAGTTTGAAGGCACGAAAAGTGGAGGGGTTTGAATGGAGTTTGGGGAAACTTTGAGGTTTGTTTTGCTAGCATAAAAATCAGAAAAAAATCAGCTGATTGGGTCAGCTTATTGGACGGGTTTGGGCTACCAATTTGCTTGGTGGATCAGTATTCTCTCCTTAGCATACTAGGCCACTTTCTCCTTTAGGCTTTATATTAATTTTTAACCCAATTAACTTTGGATAAAAATTAAATATAAATTACATAAAATAATCATAATTTGGACCATCCTTGGATGGAAAAATATTCAGCCTTGCTCTTGGTTCACTTGATGCAAAAATTTCTCCAACAGTTCAAGCCTTTCGAGGTATCTACCGAGCCAATTTTCACATTTTGTGCAAAATTATCGAAAATAAACCAAATTTGTGAAAAATTATTATAAAATAATTGAATTTTAATATGTTAATAATTTAAGTGAAAATTAACTATTTTATAATTAAAGTATGAATTTCGACAAAAATTACCACGAAACTGCACGAATTATGGCTCAAAAGATGATTAAAAAGTCAATATATTTTTGTGTTTCCAATTACTATTATCAAAGAGAGCTAATCACCCATGCCCATATTTGATATATATTTTCTTATTTGGTTTCTTTCTTTTCGTTTATTTAATTTTCTTTTATTTACATTCTTATTATTTTTATTATAATTTATCCAAAAACCTTTCTTTTAATTCTTCGTACTATAATCCAATTAAAGTATTAATTAGATCTATTTATATTTAAATTAGGATTAATTTAGTGCTCGCCTCCTTTGGGTACGACCCTTGGAGTACTTAACAACTCTGTTGTAACTATATTACAACCTGATCTGTATACTTGCGGATACCACTTTTTCACATACTTTGTGTAGGATTTCTACTCTGGATGTTGGTATGTCCGGAGGCAGTCAAGTTATTGGCATCGCTCTCAGGGAGGCAACGTCTCTATATTAGTTTTAATTTTCGCATATCAAAAGAATAATTAGGAAATTTTTAGGTTATACTTACGGATTTAATTTTCCTTTTCTATTAATCTTGCCTTTTTTGTTTAGTGTATGACTCGTAGTAAGGGAATACATATAGAGCCAGTCACAGGTCTACAAAGAATAATTTGAAGAAATTATCAACAGCAACAGTAGATGCAAGATCCACCACTTGCTGTAGGTAGTGTACCATGTGAGAATTCGTTGTTTGATGAGGCTAGCAATTTAGAAGATCCACCACAACTAACTGCAAATATAAACATGACACATAACGAGAGGACTCTAAAGGAGTATGCGCTACCAAATATGAATATGGTTCAAGGGAGTATAACAAAGCCAACTATCACGACCATTAATTTCAAGATTAAACCAGCTATGATCCAGATGATCCAGAACAATTTGTAGTTTCATAGAACAATGACTAGGGATCCGAGTTAGCATTTAAAACAGTTCCTCCAACTTTGTGATACCTTCAAATACAATGGGGTCACTAATGACGCTATTCGTCTTCGGTTGTTTCCCTTTTCATTAACTGATAATGCCTTTTCTTGGCTACATTCATAAACACCGGGATTAATTACGACATTGGACGAACTAGCAGGGAAAATTCTACAAAATTTCTTCCCCATTAACAAGACGGTTCACCTAAGAAAGGGAATTTTGATGTCCAAACAATTAGAAGGAGAAATTTTTCACAAAGCGAAGCATTTTAAGACGCTAATTTAGAAGTGCCCACACCACGGATTGCCTAAGTGGTTATAACTGTAAATTTTTTACAATAGGTTGGATGTGCATTTGAGGTTAGGATTAGATGGAGCACCAGGAGGAGCTTTAATGAATAGAAAGTATGAGGATGCATACGAATTGATAGAAAGTATGGAGATGAATTCCTCCTGGTGGCCAACTGAACAATACACATATAACCAAAGGCCATCTACAGTGAAGGTTGTCTAGGAGGATGATAGATATGAACAACTGATGGACAGAATCATTCGAATAAAGGTTGAGAAGAGTGCACCATTTGTTTATGGAGGAGATAAATCACTCTTCCATTATATTAATAATCCTACCAAGGATGTGAACTACATTGAAAATAGGGGTGGAAATCTCTATCCGAATACATACAATTTTGGATAGAGAGATCATTCAAACCTGGGATGGGGAAGAAACCAAGGAGGAGGTAATAGCTCGAACCAAGTTAAAATTCTAACTACCAACCTCCTTATTTACAAAAACCCCAGGAAAAGGGCCAACCTGAACGACAACACTATATATGGTCAATGTCTAGATAGAACCGGGGGGAAATGCAGTAATGAGAACAAATGTAAAACATGTGCAATCAGAGTGCACCAATTCAATAAGAACATTGGCTAAACTTGAAGATCAGATGAGCCAATTGATTATCATGATGGGGGATATAAAAAGACAAAATTGACAAAATTGAGGAAAACACTTCGGTGTCACGAAACCGAGGCCAATATATTCAAATATCCAAAAGTCCAGAGTGTGTTGCGACATTGATACCCTATGTCGTGACAACGGTAAAATGACAGGGATGTGACAACATGGAACCCCTATGTTGTGACATTACTGTAATTTTCTAAAGGGTTGACCCAATCCATTCACGCTACGTGGTGACTTAAAACTTACTTTACCCGATTTTTAACCCTCAAAACACATATTTTATAACCTAAATACATATTATCCCCTTATTTAACCATCTCTTAACTCATTTAATCTCTCAAAACCTCTTAAATCCCTTAAACCCTAAAATTTACTTTTTCCTTTTTCTTTTTTGATTTGTTTGGAAAATTTCTTCTTTCAATCTTATTTGGCACAGGAAAGGATGGGAATATCTCAAGGAACGATGAGCAAACAAACATGACGAGGAATCCAATGACTTATAAAAGGTTAAGGGTTCCTAACTCAACTTTTACTATTCCATTGAACTTATTTGCTTGATATTTCATTAGTTAGTATGGCTAAACATCATGCCTCCTAGAAAGTTCTGAAGAACTAATGAACCAGAATCATCGACGGTTCTGAACCCTCTAGCTTTTCAAACCCGAATGTTGGAAAATCTTTATCCAAGAAAGGTGATTTGATCCATTAATGATTATTTGTAAGGAAATATGGCCTTTGGTTAGATATCATAGGTGGGAACGTTTTTGGACGATCCCAAAAGACATTGTTCTGGTCCCTATTATTCAAGATATTTATGCATATTTACGAGACCAAGAGTCTAGGAACACTGAAGGCCATATGTGGGAAACGATACATGTACGAGGGAAAGAAGTGCAAGTAGCCCATTGAATGATTTGTGACTTTTATATTGCCCCATACTACAAAAAATACTTTATTGATGAAACTGACTTAAAACATTTTCAAGACATAGATATGGATAACATTATAAACTTTTTAGTTGAAGGAAGGGGCGACTGGAAATATCGCTCGGGTACTAATATCCCAACCTCCTTTCATCAAGCTATAATATTTCCTAAAGCTAAAATATGGATTCCATTCTTATGCACACGAGTTGTTCCTACTTTAAATGTATCTAATATCAATACTTTCCAAGCGGTTTTGCTTTATTCTATTTTACAGAAAAAATAAATATGGACCGGGAAATGGATTTACCAAAATATGAAAAGATGTGTTAGGGCCAAAAAGTGGGAGTTTTCTTTCCCTACTTAGTGATGGAGTTATGCAAAAAAGAAGGCATTCCACCGAAGCATCATCAGTGACATTATGTTTACACAATACATTAAACTTCTGGCAAAGCAGATAAAGAAATTGAACAAATACCAACAAGAGGCGATAGCAACCTCAGCTTCATCTCAAAAACACAAAATCAACCACTCAATAAGAAGTTGGAGAGAGCAGTCATCAAAGCTGGATTGGATGCAGGAATCGGGACCAATTTTTCAAGATTTTGCATGGCAGAACAATATTAGGGTACCTAATTATACGCCAAATATGTTTGGGCCGAGGCATCCTAAGTAGGAGGAAGAGGCGTGTGAAAGCAAAGCGAAAGGAGAGGATGAAGAAGAAGAATGAGATGATGAAATGGACTTTGAGGAGGATGACTGGCCTTTTTAAGCTTTGTTTTGAAAGATTGTATTAATTCTTAGATGATATTAAATTTTATTTTTTTAGGAGTAGGATTAATAATATACTATTAGTTTTTTTGTGTCATGTCCTAATTTTCTACGTAGGAACTCCACATGAAGGAGTCACAACAATTAGATCTTTCATCAAGCAATGGAGGAAGCACTCACCAATAGCTTATGGAATTATCACGATCAGTTGGGTAACTTCTTTCCTTATCTTTTTAAGGGTTACACATTGAGGAAAATGTGTTATCTAAACTGTGGGGGTAACATAGAAATTTTGTTTTAAATTTTTATTCTTTTCTTTGATTTTTGTTGTCATTTGTGTGCTTGAGCTTGTAGAAATACAAGTGATTGGTTAGGAGCATGTACATAGGTTGCTTATATTTACAATAAATTTGGCACGAGGATAGGTGATTTTAGACTATTAAGTTCTATATATTACACTATAAATAGGTATTAAAGCAATTGAATGTACCAAGTGATATAGAGAATACAAGGAAACGAGCATGCTTGTCACGCCCTATAAATTATTTATTGTTCATGCTAGTTTATGACACAAGGAGTAAAATATCCTAGTGGTTAAGTGTGTCAATTAATTCATAATGGTCCCAAGTTCAAGCCCCCACAAGTTCACCTTTTTAATTAAATTTTTGACAACTTTAGCTAAGTGTGAACACTCTTGCCATCCAACCCATGTTGCCAAACTAAGTGTCGAAACCAATTTTTTAAAAAAACGGGGGTCGACTTTGAAAATGAAAATGGGAGTCGCCACCGATCTTTTATTAAGGTGTGATCGGTTCACCATTAAAAATAAATTTTAGGTCTGCGAGATTTGAGAAAAAAGTCTGGGAGTCGGTTACGCACGAGGAAGGGTTAGCACCCTCGTAACGCCCAAAATTGGTACCGAATCGATTGTTTAATGTCTTAATGTCGAAATTTTGAAAAGATTTTAAAATACGATCATTTGAAAAGAAAATTTGAGTAAAATGAATTGGACGACGACACTCACTTATTTCAAAGAAATAAATCGTCACACTCAGTAAGTTAGAGTGTAACATTTTGAATCCTCAAAATTAAATTTATCTCCTTTTTTAAGAAGATCATATGTTTTAAGAAGGTTATTTGATCATCTAAGTCAATCGAGAAATTGAAATCCAGTAAGTTAGGGTTCAATTTCTCGATATTCCTAAACATCAAACATTGCCTTTATTGAGATAACAAAACGTTGTATCCAATAAGTTAGGATTCAGCATTTTGAAATCTTAAGAACTTTATTTTAACAATTGTATAGTTTTAATAAAACCAACACTTGATTATCTAAATTCATCGAAAAGAATTGAAGCCCAGTAAGTTAGGGCACGATTCTCTTGAGAATTATAAATGTTAGGCCCTTTTGAAAATTATAAAAATAATTTTGGTTCTTTAACGAAACCGACTATATTTTAAAAAAATGCGATAGGATGTTAATGTGCGACACGAAACAATAATTGATAGGCTAAAGCATACTAATAATCATCAATAACAAATATATACGAATATATAATATAATACCCATGCAGGCAATAATATCAAACTCACATTATGCAAACACAAATATCAACATTCAACAACTAAATGAATTAATAGTCAATTTTAAAGGGAGTGCCAAGCGAAATAACATAAATAAAATATAACAAGCTTTCGACTAAAAAATGAATATTGGAAGATATCAAAAGGTTAGAAAAATGAATACTATAATAATATAAGAATTAATTTTAAAATACGTATTGCATGAAAAGAAACTCAAAATAATATACATATGCTAATTTTAACAAATGATACATACAAAATAAAAAATAACTTTATAATAGTATATGTATGATAATATACGTAAAAAATTTGAAATAAGTAAAGTATATAAGGGAGTATTTTACAATAAATAAATTATACATAAGGTTTAAAACATATATACAAATATATTTCAAAATAATTTACTAAAGTTACATACATATATAATAATGTAATATGAAAGTATCAACGCATAAATTTTTATATTTGGATTAAATACTAATGTACTAAAAATTTTATTTAAAACGTTTAATGAATAAGAAACTAATGTATGATGAATTTACGAATATTAATAACAATTTTAAAAATAATATATTGTATCTTAAAAGTTGTATTAATAATAAGTTTAGAAATGATGTCAAACTTAAAGATTAAAATAATATATCAAAATAAGATCTAAATATATTTAAAAATTAAGTACAACAAGGAACAAAATTAAAAATACAACCAAAATTAAAAGAAGAAAACAAAAACAAACTAAATTAACAATCGATTCAACACTCAGGGACCAAAACAGCAAATGACCACATAAATCCAGAAGTTCAAATCTCATCAGCGAAAACGATGCCGTCTCACCATGGATTTAGATGAAATTTAAATCAAATTCAAAGTAATAATTAAAAAAATAAAGAAAAACTAGATTGGAATGAAAACCGAATGTCAAGGGGCTTGTTGCGTAATAATCCCATCAGACCCAAAACGCGCGGATCCTTCCCTTGGGTCGGGTCACAGCGCGGGTCGAGGGCACTCAGACGACGCCGTTTTGAAGCTATCACATTAGCTACAAACGGCGACATTTCAAAACCCACCAATAAAAAAACTAAAGATGGCGACAGACGGATCTTTGAACCTCTGCTCAGGCTCTGATGGCGACAGAGAGAGGGAGGATTCAACGGCAAGGTATTTTGTTTCCACTTTTTGCTACCATTTACCTCTTTAATAAACGCCTGATGGAATCTCAAATAAAAAAGAACTGCGAAAGAAAAAAGAGAAGGAAGAAGGACCTAGAAATCATCTTTTGGTGTTTTTGATTTTTTTTTGTATTCAGATCGCCTGTGTATCGAAAAGGGTACATCGATGGGGTTTTGATAACCCAAAAATAAAAAGAAAAGAATACAAATTTATTTTTCCTTCTGTTTCTCCTATTTTTTTCTCTTTTTTTCTACCGATTTCTGCCCCTCTTTTCGTTTGTTGTTTGTCTTTTGCTGCTCGTTTGTTCGTCTCTTGCAGGTACGGAGAGCAGGGCTGGGGACGTGGTGTGTACGGAGGCAAAGCAAGTAGCGGTGACACACGTGCAAAGGCGCACACGCAGGCAGAGGCTCGGTACATGGGGACGAAGGCCTTGGTGGTTGCAGCGCTGGAAACCAAATGCTGCTAGGGTTTCAGTCTCAGTTAGGCTAGGTGTTTGGCCATTGGGCCATTAGGTTTAGGTTAGTGGGCTAGGTGTACTGGGCCTCTGTTTAGTGGGTTTCGGGCATGTAATTTTTGGTTTTCAAATTGGGTCAATGTAATGGACATTTGGACTATGATTTTTTTCTATTGGTTTTATTTATTTTTAGCGGGCCCGGGTCAAAATTGGGCATTACAGCTGCATCTCTTTGCTCGTTGTCTTGTAACGGGAATAGAGCAAAGACTTTAAATGGACAATTTTGACCGGTCGTGCTGGATCTTGGTGCTCTTCCTCTTCAAGTAGCCTCATTCCATCCTACTGCAACTTCAGAGTTATAGGGATTGGTGTCTCGATCCACTCCACCGCAACATCGGGGAGATAGGATTTGTAGCTTGTAGCTTCTGAAAATAACAATATTTGCTATCTCTAGTTGGCAAGACTTGATGCGATCTTTTCTACTGCAACTTCAGAGAGATAAGATTCATGGTTTTAATCCACTCCACTGCAACTTTTGGGAGATAGGATTGGCTTCTTCTGTCTGTTCCATTGCAACTTCAGGGAGATAGAACTTGTGGCTTAAATCTGCTTCCTTACTCTTAAAGATAAGATTTGCCGTCTTTGATCTGCTCCGCTACTGCTTAGGGAGACAAGATCTGTAATATTCACTGATCTGTTCTCTGGGGAACATGACCTGTATAATGAACCTAGTTATGCCTAACGCTTAGGATGGCATGATCAAAATGAATCAAATGCTCCTAACTAGATATGAATGCAGAATTTTATTTTTCCAAGAATGACCCCGCTTAGGTTATCATTACTCGAAGTTTATTAAGGCTTTGTCACTGAAGTACTATAACACCTTCCTTCCCGGCTGGTGCCTTCAATGAAACACTTAATTAACTTGCCCCCACTATAAACTTCCCAATTTAATCCACTGGGATGCAAAAGTTGTATCTTCATTCTCAAGATGTGACTCAAAAATGAGGAAATCTGGCTTTTCAACCCTTTCCCATCGCAATTTGAAGGATACCAAACGTGTAATTCTTTGGTTTTTATACCATTCTCAAACTGCCACATCAAATGTTTGTGTGCGAAGAAATTTCCTCCAGAAAGATCTCTTCTTACCAACTCACGATTATTGCTGGAATTTTGTTCGATTAATGCTTCTGTCAATGAAATCCAAAAGGGATTGTTTTAATTCAGACTTTTCCTTTTTTAGATTTCTGACCTTTAATCATGGTTCGTTCTAAACAATAGTCCTATTTCAGGTTACTACATTATTTAGAAACTTTTCAAAGTAATATGCAAAACTTCCTTTGTGAAAATTTTATTAGTCCATTAATCATTATTCCAATGCAACAGGTTTACTGAAAGATCATAACAATGGATAAAAGTTGGTACTGAGCATAACTTGCAAGAGATAAAATATCGAAGATAGCGAAAGAAGAATAAGAAAGAAGTTGATTGAGAATGTGTATCTTAGCAAAAAGAAAAGGTATTTTCATAAAATAAGAACTAGGTGCCCCAGTTATTGTAGCTTGAATTTCTCTGTACAAACTTTCTGAAGTCCATTAGGAGATCTGCAGTACTCTGACAATGCTCCAAGATGTCGCATACCCTTTCTTGTAGATTTAGGTATAGCAAGATCATCATGTGCCCCAATCTAAACAAAAATTGAGTTGTACCGATCACCTCATGCCTCATTTTGATCAATATTTGAGCCGCCCTTTTTGGGTTTTCGACTCAAATCCCCTTTGGTCTCAAGGCGCCTTTTGCGGGTTTACACCTTGGCCCTCTCCAAATCTTTTTTTTTAGGAAGCAAAGCGCCCTTTGTGGGTTTCCACTTTGGTTTCCTTTTCTTTCAAGTGAAGTATTTCTTGACGAAATCTGCGTTTACGGGGCTTGCCAAACTTTTACCGTCCATCTCTCCTAAGATCAAAGCTCCACCGGAAAAGGCCTTCTTTACAACATAAGGACCTTCCCAATTTGGCATCCATTTTCCTCTAAAGTCTTTTTGCATAGGAAGAATCTTTTTTAGCACCAAGTCTCCTTCACGAAATTCTCTGGGGCGAACCTTTTTATTATAGGCTCGCATCATTCGTTTCTGGTACATTTTCCCATGGTGAATAGCTATTAACCTCTTTTCCTCTATTAGGTTCAACTGATCGTACCGAGATTGGACACATTCGGCTTCATCCAACTGTAGTTCAGATAACACCCGTAGAGAAGGGATCTCAACTTCAATGGGTAATATTGACTCCATTCCATAAACTAAAGAAAAAGGTGTTGCCCCAGTAGAAGTTTTAACGGATGTTCGATAAGAAAGGAGAGCAAATGATAACTTCTCATGCCAATCCTTGTACGTTTCAGTCATTTTCCCCATAATTCTTTTAATGTTCTTATTGGCCGCCTCCACTGTACCATTCATTTTTGGACGATACGGTGATGAGTTATGATGTTTCATCTTAAATTGGCTGCAAACTTCAGCTATTGTGCTATTGTTCAAATTCAGCGCATTGTCGGATATGATTTTCTCAGGCATTCCATATCAACAAATGATCTCTTTTTTTCAAGAACTTGCTGATTGCTGACTTCGTGACATTTGCGTATGAAGGAGCTTCTACCCACCTAGTAAAGTAATCAATGACTACGAAGATGAAACGATGCCCATTAGAAGCCTTTGGTGATATCTGCCCAATAACATCCATACCCCACATGGAAAACAGCCATGGAGAGGTCATAACGTGAAGTGGTGAAGGGGGTGCATGCATCTTGTCTCCATAAATCTGACATTTATGGCATTTCTTGGCATAATTAATGCAATCTCCTTCCATAGTGGACCAATAGTATCTAAATCTCATGATCTATCTGGCCATGGTGAAACCATTGGCGTGCGTCCCACAGATACCCTCACGGACTTCCTCCAAAATTTTCTTGGCTTCCACAGCATCCACACATCTTAACAGTACTTGATCCTTCCTTCTTTTGTATAGCACTTCCCTATCTAAGACATATTCAATGGCTATTCTTCTCAGAGTTCTCTTATCGTTCTCTATTGCTTGACTGGGGTACTCTCGATTCTTCACATACTGTAGGATACTCTGATACCAAGGATGATGATCTTTTCCCTCCTCCTCAATACTGTAGCAATGAGCTGGGGTTTCATAGATACTCATCTGAATAGGCCTCATTACCTCAAATCTGTTCGCCTGAATCAACGAAGCTAGAGTAGCTAATGCATCAGCCATTTGGTTTTCCTCTCGTGGGAGATAATAGAAGGTGATATCGTCAAACTCATCAACCAATTCGAGGACCAGCTTTCTATAACTGATTAACTTAGGGTCTCTAGTTTCCCATTCCCCTTTGAGTTGGTATATCACCAATGCGGAATCCCCACACACTCTTAGCATTTTGATGTTCCGTTCAATGGTTGCACGAATGCCCCTAATACATGCTTCATATTCTGCCATATTATTTGTGCAATCAAAGTCCAACTTGCTAGCCACAGGGTAATGATCTCCACTCGGGGATACCAAGATTGCCCCAATTCCATTACTCGTAGCATTTGAAGCTCCATCGAAATTTAACCTCCACACGTGATCCCTTTGAGGATTTTCTTTAGTGTTTGCCACATACATCAAGTCCTCGTTTAGAAAATCGAAGTTCACGAACTCATAGTCCTCCAAGGCTCTACTAGCCAAGAAATCAGCTATTGCACTCCCCTTTATGGCCTTCTGACTTACATATACTATGTGAAATTCAGAGAGCAGGATCTGCCATCTAGCCATTCTCTCATTTAAAGCAGTTGATTCTATCATATATTTTAAAGGATCCAACTTTGAAATCAACCAAGTCGTATGATACAACATATACTGCCTTAGTCTTCGTGTTGCCCAGATTAAAGCACAACACAATTTCTCAATTGATGAGTATCTTATTTCACAGCCAGTGAATTTCTTGTTGAGATACTATATTGCCCTTTCTTTCTTTCCCATTTCATCGTGTTGGCCCAATACACATCCCATGGAATTCTCAAACACCGTTAGATACAATATCAATGGCCTATCCGGACTTGGCAGTGATAGTACGAGAGTATTAGCCAAATATTGCTTTATCTTATCAAAAGCCTCCTGACATTCCTCATCCCAGTCGCCCGGATTATGCTTCTTCAAAAGACAGAATACTGAATCACATTTCTCAGTCATTGTGAAATGAATCGAGCAATGTAATTCAATCTTCCTAGGAAACTTCAGACTTCTTTCTAAGTGCGTGGAGGAGGTAGGTCTCGGATTGCCTTCACTTTGTCCGGGTCCATCTCAATCCCCTTTCTACTAACTATGAAGCCTAATAACTTCCCTGATCTGGCTCCAAACGTACATTTTGCTGGGTTAAGCTTGAGCTCAAACTTCCTCAATCTTAAAAATAATCCTTTCAAGACTTGAACATGCTCTTCTTCAATTCTAGACTTTGCAATCATATCATCAACATAGACTTCGATCTCCTTATGCATCATGTAATGAAACAAAGTCACCATAGCTATTTGATACGTTGCTCCCGCATTCTTCAATCCGAAGGGCATTACTTTATAACAAAATGTTCCCCATAAGGTAATGAATGTTGTTTTCCCCATATCTTCATGGTGCATCTTTATTTGATTGTATCCCGAAAAGCCATCCATGAAAAAAAAATAATGAGTGGCCTGTCATATTATCTACCAAAGTATCAATGTGAGGCAACGAAAAATTGTCCTTTGGACTAGCCTTGTTCAAGTCCCTGTAATCCACGCACATTCGTACCTTTCCATCCTTCTTGGGAATAGGGACGATGTTTGCTACCCAATCTGAATATTTGATCTCTTGTAAGAATCCAACATTGAACTGCCTTTTGACTTCTTCTTTTATTTTTAGCACAACATCAGGTCTCATCCTCCTGAGCTTCTACTGAACTGGTTTACAATCTTTTTTTATGAGCAGGCGATGTACCACAATGCTAGTACTTAGCCCGGGCATATCTTGGTATGACCACACGAAAACATCTTTGAACTCTCGGAGAAATTCAATGAGGTCTTGTTTTGTCTTTGCGGTGATTTTAGTTCCAATTTTCACCTCCTTTTCTTCCTCTAGGCTCACGATTTCTAATGATTCCTTATAAGGTAGGATCTGCTTGTCCTCTTGTTCAACCATTCTTGAAAAGTCCTGAGATATACCACAGTCTTCGTCATTTTCAAAGTCATGAGATCCATCTAAACACATGTCTTGCTCAAAAAGAGGCTCCTTGAAGCAGCGTCACTCATGTCATTGATATCTGAGGACCTATGAGGGAATATATCAAAGAATATACCAAGAATATATAAATTTATGAATAATTATTTGTACAATAAGGTTACAAATGAAAGAATTATTTGGAATACAATCAATAAAATGGAAAATATTTACTTGCATGAAAAGAATAAAGAATAATTGCTCAAAATGAATGTAAAGATGTATTTCATTAGAATAATGATATTCAGGCTCAAGCCTATTTCACAAAGGATTTCCTATCATTTCCAGGCTAAAAACAACAAGAATGTTCTGAGCATTACTCTAAATAAGCCCTAAAGACTACAGGGATTTCTTCTGCAGTCCAATTGTTTAGCTCGCTCCCAGGTTCGTAAGGGCAGATCTCCAACAAGGCCTTTTCCTCCGTTGTTTCTATAGCGTTGATATGAACATTTTCCAACATTTCTTCAATGTCTTCGCTTCTGGACACTCCTCGCTCAGGGTGAATAACCCACCCGACACAAAAGATGTAGATATGTGGGGAAAAGTCAAACGTGCCCTTCTTCTCTATTGTCTTTTCTCCACTTATTTCTTCTTCTGCTTCATGTCTGGCTTGTATCCTAAGCCAAAACTATCAAACTTTTCCTTCAGCATCGGTGCTTCAATCTTTCCTTGAAGATATTTTCCTAATCCTTTCCCGGGTGAAGCTCCTCTTCCGATCATCAATCGCAACCCCATCTCTGTGGTCCTGGATATTTTTGGTACCGAAATTCTACTTCCTTCAACAATAAACATTGCGTTCACAAATTCTAATGACCAAAAAGAACATTTCAACGCCTCATCGTTAATGTCCACATAAGGTGCATCACCAGTTACTGTTGCGATGATATCTTCCTCCCCATTTATTGTTATCAACCGACCCTCTCATACTAACTTCACCTTCTGATGTAGTGATGAGGGTACTGCCCCGGCTGAATGTATCCACGGTCTCCCCAATAAACAATTGTAGGAAGGCTTAGTATCCATTATCAGGAAGTCCACCTCATAAGTAGTTGGGCCAATCATTAACGGTACTTCAATTCTCCCCATAACCCTCCTTTCGGTTTCATCAAATGCCCTGACTATGCTCTGGCATGCTTTCATGTGTGAACTGTCCACCGGTAACCGATTGAGAGTAGATAAAGGCAATACGTTTAGTGTAGATCCATTATCAACCAAGACCCCCGGCAGTATGTACCCCTTGCACTGAGTAGAACCTCTACCACCAGATGGTATTTCGTCATCATTGAAGAAGATAAAATTATCAGCACTTATATTGTTGACCAACCGATCTAGCTTGCTTACTGAAATATCATCAGCCACATATGTTTCATTTAGTACTTTCAATAGTGCACTTCGATGTACTTCTAAACTTAGGAGCAAAGCTAATATAGAAATGCGGGCCGACTGTTTGTGTAGTTGCTCCACAACACTGTATTCACTGTGTTTCAAAAACTTCAAAAACTCTTTTGCCTCCTTTGATACGATCTCGGTTTAGTAGTTGAACTCGAGTCGTTTAGTTTCCAATCGTAAATGTAGAAGTGTATTAGAAAAGAAGAAGAGAAAATGTAATTAAGTTCAAAGAGGTAAGGTAGGTTCGTTCAAAGTAGGTTGTGGAATTTGGTTTAAGTCTAAATGGTATGATTAGGTTGGTTGAGTTCGGTTTAGGAATAATTCAAGAATGGTCTTTAGTTTTGGTGCGATTTGGTATTTGGAAAATGGTACGAAATGGTATGGGATTTGGTACGAAATGGTAATGGTTCAAAAAGGTCAAGAAAGAACCAACACTAAAAAGAGTGTCGACCCGAAACTTATAGGACCTAAATGAATTGGAATTGGGGTGATAAGGACCTTGACCCAATACTTAGGAAAGTATGAACCAAAGGTATCAATGGTGAACGCCACACTCGGGTTGGGGAGTGATAAGTTCGAAAGAAAGACTCAGAAAGATGCCACTAGAAGCTAGATAAGTCTTACGGGTCTCGAACAAAATTTGAGAGAAAATGCCTCACAAATTTGGCAGCAATTCGTTACTTAAAATGTCAAAAGTCCTTTACAAATTGAATTTAACAACTATTTATAGACAAAGACTAGGCTAGCCAAATAGTCATATGAATGCTTAAGAATTAAGCAAATGAATTCCTTTAATGTGCTTAACTAAATTGATTGAATGGAGCTCCAATGGTCATCTTCTAGAATGAGCAATGAACTTAGAAGCTTGGAAAGATGCATGGCAAGAGCTAGGTTCGGTTAATGGACTTAAACAAGCTCAATTAATTGGCAACTTTTGTTGAAAAGTGATCAGCAATTAAAGGAGATAATGAGCGACCATCAAGGTGTGAAAACTCACTTTGAAGAGTCATGGAATGTGAAAATATAGAACCGAACAGCCAAGATGAATCCAAAGAATGTGAAAATAATTTAAAAGTCATTGAATGGTCAACTTGGGAGTAGGAAACCATAGCTTCTTTGGCGAATGGTCACCTAGGATACTTCAAACAACGACCAAATTTAATTCCCCAAACATGCATGTGTCGTCCCTTACATGTATCTTCTTTTAATTCATTCATGCACCAAGGACGTCCAAATGTGATGTACCTACAACAAAATTTATTCAATAAATCAAATACATTTTAAACACATTAATTTGGCGACAAATGACACAAAAATTATGCACATTAAATTCGCCACCTTAGGACATAATGAAAACATGTAATAAAATTGACACATTAAAACATGCATAAAAAAACATATTAATGAGTGTAGAAATTAAGACAAATTAATAACATATAATTATAACTCAATTAACATGCATAATTAAATTTTTCCAGATTTTAAACCAAATAAATAATGAATATTAATTGAGTGTAATAATCTAATTAAATGACTCAAATAATTATTTCACTACTATAATAAGGTCTTAATGAAATTGAGCTAGTTCGAGCTCATTGAGCTTGAAAGGAGCTGAAACGAGCTAAATGAAGCTCCACAAAATAAGATTGAGCTACGTCCGACTTGCAAACACAACGAGCCTCGCTTGTAGGCTGAAGCAATGGCCGTTCCCAAGGGCGGGTCGTATCATCCTCTTCTTTTATTGGTTCATTAATCAATGGCTCAACTTCCACTGCCTTCCCTTTCCTCTGTTCTTTCTTCCAATTCTCTTCTCTTGACGATTCTTCTTGAGCGTCATATCGTTTCTCGTTGCACGTGTAAGAACCTATTTCCTGATTTCTCTCTTCTTCTCTTCCCAAGATTGTCACATTGCACCCATAATTCCACGGCACCACTTTGCTATCCTTATATGAGAAATTTGATGGTTTTTGGATTATAATTTTTGGTGTTATCTGAACCCTAGACTCATTGCTCCGAGGGCATGAAATGATGACCATAGGATGATTCCTTTCCGAAGGTTTTGTTGCCGACTCTGATGCGCAAATATTTCTTTTACCCTCTACTTCTTCATAAAACCTCATCTCTTTGTTATCCATCATGTTTTGGACCAGAGCCCTAAATCTTTCACATTCTTGAATCTCATGTCCTACTTCACGATGGAATTCATAATAGTTTTCAGTCTCATACCTTTCTTCAAAATCTGAAATAACTAGTCCTCTCTTCGCCATCTCTCTCCAAACCCATTTCAAAGGAGTTTTTACTTCAGCAATGTCGTTCTTGACTTCTTCTCCCCTACTTTCGCTCGTCATATTCACCCCCTTATCAGCATGATTAGGTAATAGATTTTCTACTTTAGGTGAGTCGTCAAATTTGACAACACCCATGCTGATGAGTCTCTTAACTACCTTCTTGAAAGCCGTGTAATTCTCTATTGAATGCCCTATAATTCTCGCATGGTAATCACATTATGCGTTTGTATCATACCATTTGGGATGCGGGGGTTGCAAAGGACTTAAGTAAAAGGGAGAGACAACGTGTGTATTGAACAACTTCTGATACAGCTCTTTGTATGACATTGGAATTGGTGTGAACTGGGGCTTCTCAGTACCTTGTCTTACGCCAGATTCTCGTCCTGCTGAACCTTGTTGACTAGCAACCACCTTTCTTGGCTGGTTCACCGTAATCGACTTGTTGTACGTATTCACGTTGTTTACCTTATTTTCCTTCCTTTTCGAGGCTGGCCTTTTGTTACTCTCTCATGTTTCTATTTTCCCATTTCTTATGGCATTCTCAATCATTTCGTCATTCATTACTATATCTGAGAAGCTTTTTGTTGCACTTCCCAGCATGTGCGTGATGAATGGGGCCTTTAAGGTATTGATAAAGAGCATCGTAGTTTCTCTTTCTAGGAGCGGCGGTTGGACTTGGATAGCAATTTCCCTCTATCTTTGTGTGTACTGCTTGAAACTCTTGCTCGGTTTTTTCACCATGTTTTGTAATGTAATTCTATCGGGGGTCATATCCGTTACATGGCTGTACTGTTTCATGAATGCCTGTGCTAGGTCCCTCCATGAACCAATCTTGGTACGACTCAATTGATTGTGCCATTTAGATGCTGCCCCTACCAAACTGTCTTGGAAATAGTGTATTAACAGCTGATCGTTATTAACGTAACCAGTCATCCTTCTACAGAACATGGTGATGTGGGCTTCGGGGCAACTAGTTCCATTGTATTTTTCAAATTTAGGCATCTTGAATTTGGGAGGAAGTACTAAATCTGGGACTAAGCTTAGATCTTTAGCGTTGACTCCCTGAGTGCTATCAGCGCTTTCCAAGGCTTTGAATTTTTCCTCCAACCATTTATACCTATCTTCCCACTGTTTTGGCAGTTTTGCGTTATCCTTTCCTTCTTCAGTTGTTTCATCAAAATCGAGAATAATAGGATTAATTGGGTTTCTCCCGGGCTTAAACTTGATTGTCCCTGGAAAATTGTGGGGATCGTGACACCAGTTTGTAATTGTTGCGGCCTAATTGTGACAGACGGTCCTTTTGGGTACATTGCAGTTTGGGTTTGTAGATTTGGTGGAGTGAAACCCGGAGGATATAATGGATCCTCACTACTTTCTCCAGGATTGACCATAGGGCCCTTTCCTTTATTTACTCCTCCCGTCAATAGATGGGTCAATTAAGCCATTGCATCTTTTTGAGCTTTGATCAATTTTTCCATCATGTCCTATTGAATTTTATCTAGTCGCTCTTGCATTTGTACTTGTAACCGTTCTTGCATATCCTTTTGCATTTGCTCCAGTTTCTCTAATCTTTGGTCCATTTCCTTAGTTTTCCGGCGAGTGTCGTATTGATGCTTAATTGGTGAGCTTTTGTTGGTTTCCAGGTTAACTGTAATGATTTTAACCAATTAGGGTCTTTCGGTGGACTTTAATGCATATGATGCAATGTAATGCAATGCATGAATGCAAGAAGGCGTCGATTCTAATTCAATCTAATTTAGAAAGCTTCATTTAGAAAACAAAATTCTTTACATATACAGTTTTGCCCTAATGCTCAGAACTTTGATTTTTCTAAATAGCGAAGCAAGCTCTTTTCCCCGGTCTGATTCCAACTCGTATTTTACGCTCAAAGTGTCAGCTTGTACTGCCAAGGTCTGCAAGTAATCGGCTACCTCCCGAATCTTGGCCACAGCTTCTCCCATAACGTGATCTCTGTCTCTAACTTGGCTCTGATAATAGTGGAGCTGCTCTTTCTGACGTTCTTCATTCGTTTTGAAAAATTCAACCCGCATCTCATAGTTTTGTAATGTCGCCTCTAATTCTTCTACTCTTTTCTTTGTTTCCTCAATCTTGTTCAAGCTCGCTCTTAGCTCCACTGTGGTATTACGATTTTGGTAATGATGAAGAGACCTTTCAAGTTCAGCTACTCTTACCTTTAATTCATCCGTCTCTCTCTGGCTTTCTAACAGATTCCTCTCTAAGGCCTTGTTTAGTAACTGAGTCTCTTGGCATTTCTTTTCCCATCCATCAGCCTTGTTTCTTTCTTCCTGGATCTCCTGTCGCCATTGCTCTGAAGTCTTTCCTAGCCCCGCGGTTCTCATTGATACTCGTAGCTTTTTATAGTCTGTCTTTAAGCTATCTAGATCCTCCTATACTTTATTCTTCCCTTTCTTTAATTTTTCAGCTTCTAGCTTTTGAACATCAGCGTCTAGCCTCAAAGGCATCTTTTCTTCTTCCAACTGCTCTATCTTCCTTTTGAGTTCTAAATTCCTTTTTCAAAATATTGTTTTATAATCTCCAACTCTGATGGGATCACTTGTAGGTACTCTTCCATTGGTTGAACACCCTCTAAGTTTAACTTCGGAATGTTATCATTAATTCTCTTACTTCGCCACTCACTGTACTCTGGAGTTGTCATCGAACCCACAACTAGCCTTTTCATCCTATGAATCTGATTCCAAGCCTGAGAAATTTCTTTCACCTTTTTCTTGTAATTGTCTCCTCGGTACGAGAACTCACATTGAGCTAAACCATGCGTTGCCGTCACAAACTGTCTTGAATTGTATTGCCTTAGGACCAACAAAGATGCATACCTGACGGCTCCCCAAATCCCAAGCAACGAAACCCAATCAAAGCTCCCACAACGGTAGAGAATTCCATCAGGAATCAACCAAGGAGCTCTCCACTCCACATCATCCTCTTGAAGATTTTACAGAAATGCTATCCAATTTTCCTCTGATATATCGTCCCTTCTTGGCGTAGCCACTATCTCTTTTAATGGGGAGTAATGCCCAGAGAAAACTCGATACGAAACTTTGTCGACCTTCTAGAAATGACCATGGAACCAAGCTATCAACAACTGCGCACAGCCTATAAATCTGTCTTCACCATCTCGCCTACACGCATTCAAAGATCTAAACGTTTCAGCCAAAATCGCAGGAACAGGCGTGACCCCTTTACCCAACCGATCAAAGAGATCTGAAACCGCTTCGTCAACATGCCCCAATGCTCTAGGGAAAATCACTAACCCGTAGATACTCAAAGCAAACACATCGACCTTCTTTTTCCCATCCGGATGTGCTAGAATCAAGTCTCGCAAATTTTTCCATGGAATACATTTACACTCTCCCTTCTGCTTGATACTGGCAGTGATCCACTGCACACTCATGCCAGTAATATTCATAAGTTTCTTCCAAAATGCTGGGACATATGCGGCTCTAGAATATGCTTTATCCACCTGAAGCCTTGGACAATGTAGTAAAGTCGTATATTCCTCCACCGTAGGCACCAGATCTACTTTGCCAAAAGTGAAACAACTATATGCAGGATTCCAATATTGAGCAAAGGCCCGAAACAATCGCTCATCTACCTTGATATCAAGCAAATACGACAAGTCTCCATAATTTGAGTAAAACAACTGCTTGGTCTCATCGTTCCATTTATCCCATATCTCTTTTAACTCCCGAAGGCAATTTTGTGTCACACTAATACGAGTGTAGTCCTACAGCTCTGACACATAATCCTTAGCTAGACTATCTCCCTTTTCCAATTGCACTTTCTCTGACCATATATGGACAATGGCATTGTCCTCCACTTTATCAAGAAAGTCGTTCTCCATGACAAACTTCCTAATTTAACAATCGAACTTGAATTGACACTCTTTCGAATATGAAATGACATGCAAACATAGCAATAAAACACCATAAGTCAGTATAACATATAAACAAAATTTGCAACAAATACGAGAGAAACAAACATTTATACGGGGAATCCCTAGGGTTTGGGGAAGTTCTACCTAGGTTGGGTTCCTAGGCTATCTATATGCAGTTTGGTTCTAATAGTCAAGGTACCCGAACCAGCGGATTCCTCGATCTTCACCCATTATAGGCTCATACAGACCGAGTTCGGTTTAGGGGAATACATTTCCCTATGGCTGCACGAAGAAGAAAATCTCACGAAGACATAGGTACAGATATATCCCGAAAGTGATTCACTATCCTGGACGGAGGTGAAAACCTCACGAAGGATTAGATTCTCACTCCCACTTAAAAAGGGTAAGACTAAACAGTCTTTATACAATATGATGCCAAGGTATAAAAGCACAATTTACAATGATCATACAAATAAATGCAAAGATAATTTTTTTTAAAACCCAATTTTTAATTTTCGACAATAAGACAAAACAATCAATTTTACGACCTGACTCTCTTGGCATCCCTAGTGGAGTCACCAAGCTGTAGAAACCAATTTTTAAAAAAAACGGGCGTCGACTTTGAAAATAAAAATGGGAGTCGCCACCGATCTTTTATTAAGGTGTGATCGGCTCACCATTAAAAATAAATTTTAGGTCTGCGAGATTTGAGAAAAAGGTTCGGGAGTCGGTTACGCACGAGGAAGGGTTAGCACCCTCGTAACGCCCAAAATTGGTACCGAATCAATTGATTAATGTCTTAATGTTGAATTTTTGAAAAGATTTTAAAATACGATCCTTTGAAAAGAAAATTTGAGTAAAATGAATTGGACGACGAGGCTCACTTATTTCAAAGAAATAAATCGTCACACTCAGTAAATTAGAGTGCAACATTTTGAATCCTCAAAATTAAATTTATCTCCTTTTTTAAGAAGATCATATGTTTTAAGAAGGTTATTTGATCATCTAAGTCAATCGAGAAATTGGAATCCAGTAAGTTAGGCTTCAATTTCTCGATATTCCTAAACATCAAACATTGCCTTTATTGAGATAACAAAACATTGTATCCAATAAGTTAGGATTCGGCATTTTGAAATCTTAAGAACTTTATTTTAACAATTGTATAGTTTTAATAAAACCAACACTTGATTATCTAAATTCATCGAAAAGAATTGAAGCCCAGTAAGTTAGGGCACGATTCTCTCGAGAATTATAAATGTTAGGCCCTTTTGAAAATTATAAAAAAAATTTTGGTACTTTAACGAAACCGACTATATTTTAAAAAAATGTGATAAGATGTTAATGTGCAACACGAAACAATAATTGATAGGCTAAAGCATACTAATAATCATCAATAACCAATATATACGAATATATAATATAATACCCATGCGGGCAATAATATCAAACTCACATTATGCAAACACAAATATCAACATTCAACAACTAAATGAATTAATAGTCAATTTTAAAGGAGTGCCAAGCAAAATAACATAAATAAAATATAACAAGCTTTCAACTAAAAAATGAATATTGGAAGATATCAAAAGGTTAGAAAAATGAATACTATAATAATATAAGAATGCATTTTAAAATACGATTGCATGAAAAGAAACTCAAAGTAATATACATATGCTAATTTTAACAAATGATACATACAAAATAAAAAATAACTTTATAATAGTAAATGTATGATAATATACGTAAAAAAATTGAAATAAGTAAAGTATATAAGGGAGTATTTTACAAGAAATAAATTATACATAAGGTTTAAAACATATATACAAATATATTTCAAAATAATTTACTAAAGCTACATACATATATAATAATGTAATATGAAAGTATCAACGCATAAATTTTATATTTGGATTAAATACTAATGTACTAAAATTTTATTTAAAACATTTAATGAATAAGAAAACTAATGTATGATGAATTTACATAATATTAATAAAAATTTTAAAAATAATATATTGTATCTTAAAAGTTGTATTAATAATAAGTTTAAAATGATATCAAACTTAAATATTAAAATAATATATCAAAATAAGATCTAGATATATTTAAAAATTAAGTACACCAAGGAACAAAATTAAAAAGACAACCAAAATTAAAAGAAGAAAACAAAAATCAAACTAAATTAACAATCGATTCAACACTCAGGGACCAAAACAGCAAATGACCACATAAATCCAGAAGTTCAAATCTCATCAGCAAAAACGACGCCTTCTCACCATGGATTTAGATGAAATTTAAATCAAATTTGAAATAATAATTAAAAAATGAAGAAAAACTGGATTGGAATGAAAACCGAATGTGAAGGGGCTTGTTACGCAATAATCCCATCAGACCCAAAACGCGCGGATCCTTCCCTTGGGTCGAGTCACTGTGCGGGTCGAGGGCACTCAGACGATGCCATTTTAAAGCTATCACATTAGCTACAAATGGCGACGTTTCAAAACCCACCAATAAAACAAAAATAAACCTAAGAAAAACGTAACACTTTCGTTAGAAATAAAATAAAAAAAAACTAAAGCCCCTTCCCCGCCGCTCTACTCATCGATCCTTCAGACGAATCTCCGAACCCCTGCTCAGGCTCCGATGACGACAGAGAGAGCGAGGATTCGACGGCAAGGTACTTTCTTTCCACTTTTTGCTACCATTTACCTCTTTAATAAACGCCTGATGGAATCTCAAATAAAAAAGAACTACGAAAGAAAAAAGAGAAGGAAAAAGGACCCAGAAATCACGTTTTGGTGTTTTTAATTTTTTTTTGTATCCAGATCACGTGTGTATAGAAAAGGGTACATCGATGGGGGTTTTTATATCCCAAAAACAAAAATAAAAGAATACAAATTTATTTTTCCATCTGTTTCTCCTATTTTCTTTTTCTTTTTTTTCTGCCGATGTCTGCCCCTCTTTTCATTTGTTGTTTGTCTTTCGCTGCTCGTTTGTTTGTCTCTTGCAGTGCACGAGAGAGGGCATGGGGGCGTGGTGTGTGGAGGCAAAGCAAGCAGTGATGGCCTTGAAAAGGAAGCCTTGCAGGCAGTGAGGCTCAGCATGTGGGTACGAAGGCCTTGGTGGTTGCAGCGCTGGAAGCCAAATGCTGCTAGGGTTTCAGTCTCGGTTAGGCTAGGTGTTGGGCCATTGGGCCATTAGGTTTAGGTTAGTGGGCTAGGTGTACTGGGCCTCTATTTAATGGGTTTCGGGCATGTAATTTTGGGTTTTCAAATTGAGTCAATGTAATGGACATTTGGACTTTGGCTTTTTTCTATTGGTTTTATTTATTTTTAGTGGGCCCGGGTCAAAATTGGGCATTACACTAAGGAAGATTCTTTCCTTGATTACAAGGTCAACATTCCCCTTTTTCTCTCATTTCACTCCCATGATCCCCTTTCCATGCCTTTGTCCCCTGTACCTACAAATTTTCCTCCTTACCTTACCTTGGTCGGCCATGCACCTAGACATGCCCAATTCACTTTTTATTGTTTTTCATTTTTTCTCTCCTCCCCTCTGTTTGTCATCCACTACCTTGTTCCTCCCTATTTTTTAATCTTTTTTTCTTCCATTTCACCACCTAAATCACCCTTTGTTCTCATTTCTCCCCCACCCCACCATCACATAAGGCCGTCCCACCTCCACCTCACCACCACCTTTCCACCACTGTCGTCACACTACCGTCATCAACCACCAACTAAAAATTTCTAATTTTCTTTTCTCCTCCTCTTTTAAAAATTCATCTATGTAACCCCTTAATTCTTATTTTTTTCACTGAAGGGTTACTTCAAATTCTATTTCTAAATTTTTATTTTACATCATACTATTTTCTACTGGCATCGAATCCTCCTCTCTAATCATCATATCGTGGGAAATCATTGAGCCCTCTTTCTTCCGTTACTACACAAGTATAGTCAATCTTCTGTCCTTGATTCACTCTTGTATATTTTATACATAAATACTTGCCTAAGACAACACTAACCATTTCAATTTATGTGTTTCATTGAAGTGCTAATAAAAAAATCTCAGTTGCGTAAACCCAATTGTAGAAGTGTACGATTAAGTCGAAGGATTTCAGGCTCGAGAATCAAACTCTTTCGTTAGAAGTTGGAATTCAGATCATTGCGAACATATTTACAAAGGTGTAGGGATTTGTTTGATAACAGTGGTTGATATCATATTTAATCAAGATAATATTATTATGCGAAATAATTAATTATTGTTGAAATAATTATCTGAAAAGTGATATTAGGTGAATACTTTAAGTGTTTGTATGGATTTGTAAAATCCGTTAAAGGAGGATTTCAAGTAAGTGTTCTGAAACTTCAGATTTGTGATGAAATATGCGATTGTGTGATTTCTGTTAAAAATGTTGATGATGATTTACTTACACTCATGATATATGATATATGGCGATTTGAATATGTATGTACAATAAACGTGATATTGAATTATTGATTTTCTAATTTACATGTTAAACATTTTAATATTCTCATATTCTGATTCGCATGTTAAGCATGCCACTGTGTTAAATCGAAATTATTTTCGGACAACCTAGGGTGGTGGGACATCGTTGCTGGGCAACCCTGGATGACTTAACTTGCGGTATATTGTAAACTCTAATTTATATAGGTTTTTTCTAGTAGCTTTTACCACATTTTTACTTAAAAATAATACTAATACCAAGTATTTGTTAATTAATTTTGTGAATTTTGCTTAAACCTCAATAATGGACATGAATTTAAAAAATATGCAAATTTGGGCTTTATTACATGAATTTTGTGTATAAATTAATTTATTCATGTTCTTTATTAATGTGTTATATTTAATTGTGCAGTGGGACTATGAAGTTGATTTAATAAAGAGCGTATTATAAAGTTCCATGAACATGAGCTATTTATTTCCTATATCAGACGCAAAAACCGTGCTAAATTGGTCAACAAGGTGTTATTTTTACCCAGTTAAAATGATGCTACATGGTGGACAAGTTTGATTATCTAATGGGTCACAGAACTGTCGAACAAGGGGCAGTTAAGCCCAAATTTGGCACAAGCATGTTGGATGCCGAAAAAAATGTTTTGGCATAATTACTGGAGGTCCCTACATTTTAAGAATCATTGGGAATTAGCACACAAAGATTGCCCTTGAAACCATCCAACCCATTCCTAAATTTAGCATGATTCTATGCTCAAATAAAGGAACCATCATCCACCTTCTTCCACAAAATGTGGTCGGCCAAGCAATGTAGAAAATGGAGGGATTTCAATCCCTATTTTTAATAAATTCTACCATCTACTTTAAGTATAAATACCCCCACTCATTCCTCATTTCAATCATCCCTCATCCCTCATTTTTCACATCTCCCAATCATTATTCTCTCATTTCCTCTCTTCATTTCCACACATAGCATCCCATATTTTATTTCTTAGCCAAAAACCTTGATAAGATTCTCTTGGTCGGCCACCTTGAGGAGACATTAGCAAAAGAGCAACACAAGGATCAGAGGAAAACATCTTCAATTAGAGTTCACGAGATTACTGTTTCGGCAGAGTTTATTCTTCCTTTACTTTTTGTTTGATTTTCATCATGTTTGTAATGTGCTTTATCATCTTTTAATCAACAATTGTAGCTTAATTCTCTTTAGCTAGGATGATTGCATTTATTTAGTGAAGTTTGTTTAAATGATGTATATAGTGTTTGTGTCTCAGTCGATCATCTTTTCAATTAAACTCAACTATGTATTTTATTCAAACGTGATTAGATGCATTAGAATTAGCTAAGCGATCTAACCAAACGACGGCTAGTGGACACAATACTTGAAATGTGCATGCTTAATTTAGATCATAACCCAACTAAAGTAAAGGTTCATAATAACTTTAACGAGCTCTATTATCTTTCATAGTTTTTAGGTTTATGTGATTAAACTGTTTCAAACCTAACTCGTCCCTGTTACTTCACATGAATCTTAAGAAACCCTTAGTTTAATATGATCAGTAAATACATGTTTTACTAAGTAAAAGATTCTAAAAGGACATAATTTGGTTTTTAAACTCATGAAAGTTCGAGTTGCCATGGAATAATTTTTGAAAATTGTTAAGCATGATAAAAATAAGCTACGTTGAATGATGTAATTATCCTAGCCTATTCATATTATTGATTGTTGAAGTTTGTGTTTTTGATAAATTCATTCGTACATTTCATTTCATACTTCGCATTTAGTTTCAATTACATTAAGGATCAATCTTACATCTAGATAATTTAATTTAGTTAATCACCCATCACTCAAGATATTGTGTTTTATCATCAAATTGTTACATTTAATTTTTCAATATATTGATTAACATACAGAGTCCCCTGTAGAGACAATAACTCTTTTACTTACTTATTACTTGATAATGACTATGTACACTTGTACAAATTGAGTGTTACAAGTTTTTGGCGAAGTTGCCTGGTATTGTTGCCTTAATCATTTTTTTAAAATTATTCTTTTTAATTTAATTATTATTTCATTTTTATCTAACTTCTAACCTTAATACTTTGTTCTTTAATATTTATTTTTTATGATTTATTTTTCAGGTGTTTATGAGCATAAATCGAATTATCGATTTATTACCTGTAGACCTTGAGATTGAGTGGACATTTTGACAAAGAAGACGCAGTAGATCAGAGAAAAGACCAACTAAAATGGACCTTGGACATCAAAATGATGAACAAGAAAACGGAGCCAATCATGTGCACAATCCAATCCTTATTGCTGATGATAGAGATCGTGCCATAAGACAGTACGTTGTACCACTCTTTAATGAATTAAATTCGAGAATTAGGATATCAGAGATTGAGGCACCACAATTTGAATTGAAAACAGTGATGTTTCAAATGCTCCGAACTGTGGGCCAATTTAGTGGAATGCCCATGAAAGATCCATATCTTCACCTTCGATTATTGATGGAGATGAGCGATTCATTTAAGATAGTCGGTGTGACTGAAGATGCATTGAGGTTGAAGTTGTTTCCATACTCGTTGCAAGATCGAGCACGAGCATGGCTTAATTTGTTGCCACCAAGTTCAATATATTTATAGCAAGAATTAGCAGAAATATTTTTTATTAAGTATTTCCCACCTAGCAAAAACACTATGTTGTGAAATGAGATTATCACTTTTCAACAATTGGATGATAAATATTTTGTACGAGGCATGGGAGAGATTCAAAGAATTACTTCATAAGCGCTCTCATCATGGGATTCCACACTACATCCAGTTGGAGACATTTTATAATGTTCTCAACACATACACAAGGTTGATGGTAGATGCTTCTGCGAATGGTGTGATTTTGTCTAAGTCTTATAATGAGGCTTACGAGATCATTGAGAGGCTCGCAAGTAACAATTATTAATGGTCGAAAAATTGAGCAACTTCAGAAAGATGAGTAGTCGGAGTGCATGAAGTGCACGAAGTGGATGCACTTACATCACTCTTAGCTCATTTATCTTCTATTTCTTCAATGTTGAAACAGTTTACTGCTAAATGTTTAAATAATTTTGTAGCCTAACCACCGAGTAACTTTGATGTTGTTTCCTGCATATACGGTGGGATGGTCATTCTTTTGAGAATTACCCATCAAATCCCAAGTCAGTTTATTACGAAGGGAATCAACACCAAAATAGAAGTGGACACAGACCACAGTCCAACTTCCACAATCCTTCATGGTGCAACCATCCAAACTTTTCTTAGAGTAACCAAGGGAATGGACCGAACAACACTTTCATGTAGCATAGACCCAACCAATCCCAAGGGTTCAATCAATAAGTTCCAAAACCACAACAAGCTGAGTCATCCAACAGTTTGGAGAACTTTTTGAAGGTGTATATGGTGAAGAATGACAATTTAATCCAAATTCAAGTGCCAACAATAAAAGGTTTAGATAACCAAATGGGTCAGTTAACTACGGAGCTTCGTAACCGATTGTAAGGAGTCTTGCCAAGTGATACAGAAAATCCAAGAAGTTTGGGTAAGTAACATTGCAAAGTAGTTGCCTTACGAAGTGGTAAGACTTTGGATCCCAAGGAGGTTGTGACCCATTGAGAAGGAGGGAAGTCAACCAATAGTTCAAATCCCTATACCAGCTGAGGCAGAACTTACAAAATCTGATGAGGCAAAACCTAAACTAGTGAATTTTAAAAAACTAACATCTTCTTTAGATATAGACTTATCTCCTCAGAAAAGCTGTCCAGTATAACCCAAATTTCTGTCACCTCCATATCCTCAAAATTTCCAACCAAATACGTAGAAATAGGAGGTGTAATTCAAGAAATTTCTGGTTGTTCTAAAGAAACTTTACATCAACATCCAGTGGTGGAGGCTTTGGAGAAAATGTCCAATTATGTGAAGTTCATAAAGGACATCTTGTCCAAAAATAATAGACTTAGTGAGTATGAGACTATCGCTTTAACGAAGGAGTGTAGTGTGTTCTTACAGAACAAGCTTCCTTTGAAACTGAAGGACCCTGAAAGCTTTACTATACCCTGTAATATCAAAGACTCTTACTGTGGTAAAGCTTTGTGTGACTTAGGAGCCAGTATCAACTTGATGCCCAAGTTTATTTTCAAACTATTTAGAATTGGCGAAGTAAGACCCACTACTGCGACACTTCAACTGGCAGATTGATCCAGACATACCTCGAAAGAAAGATTGAGGATGTTTTTGTAAGAGTGAATAAATTCATTTTTCCTACTAATTTCATTGTCTTAGATTTTGAAGTAGATAAGGAAGTGTCGATCATCCCAGAGAGACCTTTCCTAGCCACGTGAGGAACATTGATAGATGTGCAAAAAGGAGAACTCACAATGAGAGTTCAGGATGATTAGGTAATGTTTAATGTTCTTAAAGCTTTGAAATTTCCTGATCCAATGGAGGAATGCTCAGTAATGGAGGAGCTAGAAACCTTAGTTTCTATAGAATGGGACAAGAAATTTAAAGACCCATTAGAGAACACTTTAGGGTCTGATCCATTGGAAGATGTAAAAGGTAATGAAAACATGGCTTTAATGGAACCCAATTCAAGGGATTATGTTCAACCAGAACAGTTTGAAGCACTAGAATTAGAAGTTCGAGAATATACACAACCAAAGTTGTCAATCTATAAACCACCAAAACTTGAACTTAAGGTACTTCCTTCCCATTTAAAATATGTTTATTTAGCTAATTGGTCTACTTTTCCTATGATTTGTTTTAGCAAAATTAACAGGCCTCCAAGAGGAGCAATTGATCGAGGTTTTAAAGAAATTTAAAAAGGCGATCGGGTGAACCATAGATGATAATCAAGGTATAAGCCTTTCATTGTGTATGCATAAAATTATCCTAGAGTAGGGAGAAAGAGCTAGGATTGATAGGAAAAGGAGACTCAACCCTATCTTGAAATAGGTAGTTCAAAAGGAAGTGATCAAATGGTTAGGTGTGGGAATTATCTACCCCATCTCAGATAATTCATGGGTAAGTCAAGTACAATGTGTACAAAAAAAAGGCAGAATCACAATTTTCAAGAATAAACATAATTGGTTAATCCTAACAAGAACTGTAACGGGTTGGAGAATCTGTACTAATTACAAAAAATTGAACAAAGCAACTCGAAAGGACCATTTTCCACTGCCTTTCATGGATCAGATGTTAGATCGATTAGCAGTAACGAATATTACTATTATTTTATATGGATATTCGGGATATAATAAAATAGTTGTAGCCCCAAAAGACCAACACAAAATCACTTTTATTTACCCGTGCAGTACATTTGTTTTTATGCGAATGCCTTTCAATTTATGTAATTCACCTGGCACATCTCATCGATGCATGATGGCAATATTTATAGATATGGTAGAAAATTTTGTTGAGCTTTTCAAGGATGGTTTTTCTATTTTTTGTAATAATTGCAATGTTTGTTTGAGTAATTTGGCTAAGGTACTTAAAAGATGCGAGGAGACAAATCTTGTCCTTAACAAGGAGAAATACCACTTTATGGTTAAGAGGGGAATTGACTTAGGGCATAAAATTTCCAAAAGAGAAATTGAATTTGATAAAGAAAAGGTGGATGTGATTGAAAAATTACGACCTCTAGTTATTGTGAAAGGAGTTCGGAGTTTCTTAGGCCATGCTGGATTTTACCGAAGGTTTATAAAAGACTTTTCAAAAATTCCTAAGCCTTTGTGTATACTGTTAGAGAAAGATGCCATTTTTGAGTTTGATAAAGCATGCTTGAAAGCTTTTGAAGAGTTGAAAAGTCAGTTAATCTCAGCCCCAATAATTGTTACACATGATTGGAACTCACCTTTTTTGTTGATGTATGACACAAGCGATTTTGCTGTCGGAGCTGTGATAGGTCAAAGAAGGAACAAAGTATTTCAGCTTATCTACTATGAAAGCAGAACTTTGACAAGAGCCCAACTCAATTACACGGAAACAAAAAAAACTCTTTGTTATAGTTTTTTCTTTTCACAAGTTCTGTTCATATCTTATAGGTGCCAAAGTTATAGTTTTTACCGATCATGCGGCCATTGAATACTTACTCACAAAGAAAGATGCTAAACTGAGGCTAACTGGATGAATACTCTTACTCCAAGAATTTGACCTTAAGATCCAAGACAGAAAAGGTGTTGAAAATCAAGTAGTCGATCATCTATCGAGGTTGGAGCAAAACAAGGTAACTCACTCACTTGTTCCTATCAATGAGAATTTCCCAAATGAGCATATCTTTGGGCTAAACCAAATTCATGAAATACCTTGGTTTGATAATTATGCAAATTATATAGCATGTGGAATAATTCTTCAAGAAATGACATACCAAAAAAGGAAAAAATTCCTTCATGATAGTTGATATTATTTTTGGGAGAATTCATTTTTTTTAAACCATGTGTAGATAACATAATTAGGAAGTGTGTAGCTGGAAGTGAAATTGATGAGATCTTGTACCACTGTCGTTAATCTCCAAGTGGGGGACACTTTGGTGGTTCCCACATTGCAGCAAAGATCTTATAAGCAGGATTCTTTTGGCGTACAGTGTTCAATGATGTGTATGCATATGTGAAAAATTGTGATATATGCCAGATGACTAGAAACATATCAAGGATGAATAAGGTACCCTTGACAAACATTTTGGAGGTAGAATTATTTGACGTTTGGGGCATCGATGTTCTAGGCCCGTTTTCTTCTTCTTATGGTAACAAGTATATCCAAGTGGGTTGAAGCTGAAGCATACCCAACGAATGAAGCTAAGGTAGTCATGTGATTCCTACATAAGCATGTGTTTATACCGTTTGAGACTCTTAGAGCTATAATTAGCGATGAATGATTGCACTTTGTAAACAAATGGCTTAAGTGGGTGCTTGACAAGTACGAAGTGAAACACAAAATTGCCACTTCCTATCATCCATAGTTAAATGGGCAAGTTGAACGGGTAAACCATGAGATCAGAGGAATCTTTGAAAAGGTGGTGCGACCTAATAGAAAATATTGGTCTCAAAAGCTTGATGATGCTCTATGGGCCTATCAGACAGCTTTTAAGACACCGTTAGGAATGACTCCTTATCGGTTAGTCTTCAGAAAGGCATGTCATTTGCCACTTAAGTTGGAAAATAAAGTTCACTGGGCTTTGAAACAATTAAATTTGGACTTAAGCAAGCCGATGAGAGAAGGATGTTACAACTTGATGAGCTTGAGGAGTTGAGGTTATTTTCATAGAGAATGCCAAAATGTATAAAGAAAAGTTTAAAAGATTGCATGACAATCATGTAGAACATCATCAATTCTAAGAAGGTCAGAAAGTGTTGTTTAATTCGAGGCCAAAGTTAGTTCTGAGAAAGCTAAAATCCCGATGGAAAGGACCTTATACCATCTACAGAGTTTATCCATATAGAGCCGTCAAATTGTATGACAACAATGGAGGTGCATTTAAGGTTAATGGTTAATGTCTCAAACACTATTGGGATGGTGAAGTTGAGCGAGTTGAAACCTCGTTCAATCTAATAAACCCTTAATTTTTATGCTTTTATTTTTAATAAAATGCATACTTAGAAATTATCGTCTTGAATTAATACATTAAATTAAGTTTGTTTAATGAGATTGAAACTTAAGCGGGATCGTTTGGAACCCCTTCAACCTTTACTGGGATATTAATTTGATGTAATTTTTTGAAAAGGAATTTTCTATGTAATCCAAAAGTTTTAAATTTTAATTTTAATTTTACAAATTTAATTGTCTTTATTTTGAATAAAAAGGGTCAATTTGGCCCAAGTACTAATTAGTTTTTTTCCTATTTCAAATTAATTTTTCAGTATAGCAAATAATTACAGTTTAGGCTTGAGGCCCAAAACAGGAAAAAGGAGGAAATTACCCATCTTTTTCGTCCATGTAGTCCCTAAAAGCCCTATTTTTGCCGCCACTTTTCCCTTCCCTCCTTACCTTGCCGCCCAAGCATCTTTGTGTAGCTAATTTTTTTGCTACAATTTTACCCTAATCTACTACTATATAAACCCTCTACACCATCATATTCCTCACACAATTCAAAGCAATTAGCTTCAAACTAGCCACCTATTTCTTCTTCTTTTCGTTAGCCACAAATCCCAAAAAATCTCCCAAAATTCTCTTTTCTTGTCGCAAAACCCTCCTATCACGTTGTAATATTCTTGCCAGAGCAATGCCTTCATCATCGCAAACCCAGCATTGCCGCACTCTTGTCACTGCTGTAATTCCATCGTCGATACAACCTTCAACCACCACATATTGCCAATTTATTTTCCTTTTACTGAAACTCTGCCTATCTTTCAGGAAAATACCATGTCTTATAAAAGAACTAGATCTTCCAAGACTTCTGTCGAGAATCCAATTGTGATTCAAGATGAGGAAGTAAGTGAATATTTGATTCTATCTTTAAGAAGCAACCCATGATGCCGGAAAAAGGATTCAATTTTGAGAGCAAAGACAAAATGATCATGCCATTGTCACTTCAAAAGACAATTAATGCTTTAGATTAGGAGTAATTCTGTGATGCACGACTAATGTCAGATGAAGATTTACTATGAGAGTTCTATGCCAACTTGACCACGCCAAACGCTAATGAAGTTCTTGTTCGTAAGAAGAAGGTACCTCTTACTTCTAAATCCATTAATGATTTGTTTAACTTACCTAATTTGAAGAAGATGAGTACTCTACCATGATGACAAATATCAATTGAGATTTTCTTCAACAAGTTCTTAATATGGTTACAAATCTAGGATCCCAATGGATTATAAGAAAGTATGGTAGTCATTCTTGTGGAAGGAAACATTTAAATCTAGTGGCTAAGGTATGGTTCTACTTTATTTGATATAGCTTCATGCCTATCTCACATAGTTCCTCTATCTCGATGGAACGAATACTTTTTTGTATGAGATTATGATAGAAAGGTCTATAATTGTTGGGAGAATTATTCTTAAGAAGATTCAAGATCGTGGAATGAAGAAGGCAAGAAGTGCCTACTTTCCATCATTGATTACTTCATTTTGCTTAAGGGCACAAGTAAGATCAAAAGCAAACTTGAAGGACCAATATGCTTAAGTTTGCATAACAAGGCATGATCTTGAGATGTTAGTGGAGAATGTTGGACTATTGAACCAAGTGGAGCCAAATAAACCGAACAAACCAGAATCTTATAAGTCATCAACTAAGTCTGAACCGGAAGCTGACTCAATAAATGCCATAAGAGAAGCAGAAACTGAAGAGGGACAAAACATCCCTGAGCCGAAGGTGGACCCAAATGCTGCCAAACTAGTGGAACCAAGTTTTAATCCTGAGTTGACCATTCCAATGCCATCTTCTTCAAACACTATGAAGAAATCAGAATTCTCAACTATGATGGATATGTAGAAATTCATGCATAACCAACAACAAGATTACTAGAGATATGCAAAAATTTGAGATAATTCCATACGAAATACTTTTAAGAATGTATATAACACTTTTGTTCCTAAGTTCCCAAATCATATCTTCGGGACATGGCAAGAGGAGTTTGTGGGATCAAGTGCGACAGAAAAGCGAAAAGGAAAAAGACATGGAGGAAGACACGAATAAAAAAGGGGGAAATTTCTTTTTCTTAGCTTTTATTTATTTTTAGGAATTTATATTTCTTTCATACTTAATATTTTGCTTTTGCATAATAAATAAGATGTTGCAAGCATGAATAGAATAAGCTCAATGCCTCTTCATTAGAAAAAAAAATAGAAGTGATGTTGTAATGAGAATGAACATGTCTAGGATGGATTGTTGAGAAAGACTTGGTACTTAAGTAGTCTTCATGACTCATCTCTCTTTCTTACAACTCTACCTGGCGTTCAGTTTTCATTCACTACTTTTTTTTCGCAATGAGAACATTACTTCTTTTTAAAGGGGGTAAGGCAATATTAGCATGAGTTTTAAATTTTTTTTCTTAAGTAGGTTTCAATGCTTTCACATGAATATGCTGAAATAAAATAATGTTCAAATAAATTTTTTGTTCATAAGTTAGCTCAAATGCAAGTATGATTTCTAATTTTATTTGAGTTTTATTATGTTATCTTAAGTTATGGAATGCTTGTATGTTCTTTGGTCTTATGTAGCCTTTTACCATGAAAATTAAACTTCTTTTGAAATAGACATGCATGAAGGTTTAAGTCCTTAGAATAGACTTAGTAACTTTCTTGAGGTGAAATCCTATGAGGCATAAGAATCTAAACATGATTTAGGCACATTTTCTTTGGATCGTTTGAGCCTTTCGATCCTACCACATGTATTTGAGCCTTGAAACCTTAATTTGAGCATTAAAGCCTATTTTATTGTTATTTACCTACATCATAAGCCATGCTACCATCTTTTTAAATTTTATCTTATTATTGCATCTATCTTAACTATACTCCTCTTTGTGAGCAATGATCGAGGAAAAATTCAAAATGATGTACATGTTCTTCGTATGTTAAAAAAACTCTATTCAAATGTCAAGCAAAAAGAGTAAAAAAATACTCAAAGTATTGAGAAATATTGGGCATATGCTTCAAAATTAAGTTTGCCAAGTGAAGAACCCATTAGTGGAAAGAATGTACCTCAAAAAGATCGAAGGCTGTAACACCCATTACCCTTATTCGATGCCGGAATAGAGTACGAGGTATTACCAGAACACATACACTTTTAACCATATTAAACAGAGTTGTAAAATTTCATCTAAACTAAAACTTTCAAATTGTAATTCTTGATTCACTAATTAAGGTTTATGTGGCCCAATATACTCACAATCTTTCAGTTCCTCGTCGTATGAATTTATAAATTTCCATTTACTTGTTGAATTCGGCACGAGTACTTGAATTGATCCGTATCATTACATATTCTCATGTCGTCACATTTTCCTATTTAACTATTGTAATATATCAATTACTCAATATCTCATAAGCTAAGTGTCACATATACATTATCCATTCATCTCCCATACAACTATCAATATTAGCCACAAAGATAGTACAAATTTTCTCTATTCGATGTTAAACCAAAACATGTTACTTCATTACCAACTAACCTTACTAAATATACATCTTATAATACCCCAAGTGTTTAACCATTCACCCATGACATAAATATATTTTCTCTATTATTGCGAATATGGATGTGCTACCCAAATCATAATTCACCTCACATAGTAACTGAGTTAATTTTTATCATTTTCCAATAAATTACAAAACAAGTAATATAACAAAATATAAATACATTTTAAACCTCACCAATAAACAAATTCTCATGGCATTAAATAATCATCACACATCAAAGACAAACGTACTTGACATTTCCATCACATAAACCGAATTAATCAGTGCAACCTCAATGGTATAATCATCCTTTTAACTCACTTAACCAAGCCAAATTATACCATCATCTCACACATAGAATGACCCACCTATCATACTTCTCAATTATGTCACTTAATAGACCAAACATACCTAACCTTTATCATCATGATCAATCCACAACCAAAATACATCCATATATCAAAATTACCACACACACATATATATATACCATAACTAAATTTCTTAAACATTTGATCAATTGATTTTTAATACCGCAATAATTCTTTCAATACCAAATTCGTATTTACCATTCAATTTACCATTGACCGATTATAATCGGGCATGTAACCATTTATACACAATTCATTCATATATTTTATTGTCCTCCTCATCCTCTCCATTCCACATCCTTAATGTATATAACACGCTTAATAACATTATACATAATTTCATTACTCACTTATATGTAAATTTAAAGCGGCCAATCTGAGTTAGATTCACTAAATTATTTTATTCTAGAGCTACGGGGCTTGAAATTAAAATACATTAATTTTCCCTAAAACTAGATTCATATATATTTTTACCATAAAAATTTCAGAATTTTTGACTTATCCAATAAGTACAGTTTATTCTTTAAAGTTTCCCTGTTGCCTTTGCTTCGTGATTCGACCTCTCTTCACTAAAAATTGGTTATCTCATTGTGTACAATTCAGATGGTATTCCTGTTTATTTCTCATAAAAATAGACTCATTCAGGATTCTAAAAATATAAATTTTAACCAATAATTAATTTTTTACATTTTTTAATGATTTTCAAAGTCAGAATAGGGGATTTTGAAATTATTCTGACTCTATCTCACAAAATTTATTATATCTCATGATTTACAATTCCATTGCTTACACCGTTTCTTCTATAAGAAACTACACTCAATAATCTTTAATTTCATATTTTATTCATCTTCTAATTCGATTCCCACAATTTTTGGTGGTTTTTCAAAGTTGGCACACTGCTGCAGCCCAAAACTGTTTTAGTGCAATATATTGATTACCATTTTGACCCTAAACTTTTAACACATGACAATTTCGTCCCTAGGCTCGGAAAATGAAATTCTTGCAATTTATTCCTTGATCCAAGCCTAATAATTCTCATACATATCAATAACAGCCCATGGATTCCATGAAATTTTAGAAGTTTTCCACAATATCAATACTTTTCAACTTAATCCCTAAAACATGTTTTCATCCAAAATTCTTTAATAAAACAACTTTAAACATCCATTAACATATCAATTTCATCATCAAATAACAAAAATCATATGAACTTATCAATTGTATATTCCTAAACTTTCAACAAAATGAGAAACTAGTAGAATACTAAGTTGGACCTAATTGTAAAAGTCTAAAAATATAAATATTTCAAGGAAAAAGCAAGAATTACACTTACTTGAAGCTAAAATATGGAAGACCTCTAAACCCTCTTCCATGGCTGTTTTCCACCGAAATTTCAAGAAGAAATGGTCTTGAAATCCTTAAAATAAATTTTGGCCACATAAACTTTACTGTAATTCCAATTTTGTCCTTAAATACATAAAAATCTTTGATTTTTTTAACGGTATGTCGTCTCTGCAACTTAAGTTGGTCCTTTTACTCTTTTAGTCCTTTCTTATTTAATTGTTAAGCTATTTAATCACTGTAGCAAGTTTTGCATCTTTTCAATTTAGTCCTTTTTAATTAATTGACTGCCGAAACGTTACAATTTTCAGACGAAACTTTAACACTACCATATTGACACTCCGTAAATATTTATAAAAATATCTACGGCTCAATTTATAACATTGAGGTATCGATGCCTCCTTTCCTCAATTTCTTGACTTAATAATTTTTTATAAAACACAAATTACTAATTCAAATATCTCTTAAAAATCATATTTGACTCGTAATTATTAAATAATAAAATTACGAGCTTATTTTCTGAATTTGGTGGTCTCGTACCACTGTTTTCAATATTTCTAAAAATCGGGCTATTACAATTCTCCCCCTTAAGAATTTTCGTCCTCAAAAATTTCACCAGTAAAGAGGTTCAAATATTTTTCACTAACTAATAGTATCACCAATTTTCAAAGCTGTGACAATAACTTGTCACTTCTAAATCATGTATCCGATAATTCTTTTCATACGATTTTTTTAATTGTTTATAAGTATAGATTATTACTTTGTCTTACTGTATCAAAATACGGTTTACCTATTCAATGATATATCTCTGTAAATCACAACTTTCTTATGCGATTCAGACTAAACCAGAACTGATGCTTCGATCCACAGAACTTTCATCTAGTTAGAATTTTGCTAACATTTATCAGACCATTCAAATCTTACATCTTTCTGTAATAACTGTATCACCAGTATAGCTATCAATTATCAACATTGAAACCTTAATTTTCTAAAATTATTACTAACATACTGATTGAAACCATAGTACCATAATAGAGTCGGCATTTCAACCGTATAAATAGAATAATACCTCAATATTAATGGTATTTCCAATTAGAAAAGAAAAATTGAAAATAGTTCCAATAACTACTAGTGCAAGAATATAATCTCTACAATCCGAGATTCATATTACTGAACTCCCATAATAGGGTCAGGGTTTATAACAGTAAATATAATTACCTTTGACCCATGAATATTTTTCACGAATAAATCATATTTGTAATTCGGAGCTTCAACCCTTAATAGTAGAAAATAGTATCACATGAATATTTTCATCAAGTCTTCTCTCAAGCATAATTGATTAGAATACCATAGAAAAATAGAACAAGTTACCACTCATAGTTTAACAAGACTTTCAAGAATTTCTTTTAAGATCATAATCGACAACCTTTCTATGTAATAAGAATCACATCGAAAATGAACATTTACATATATCTCGAAAATAGCGAAACATGTTAAATACTTGGAAGAAATTGTCAGATAATATCCAATTATAACTACTGCTTTTAGATATATATATTTTTACGATTTCATCATTATTCCAATCGACTACTAAAGTCATCAATAATATCACATTATTTAGTTCACTAAAGGAACTAATTCGTAAGAAATTTTAGTAATTCATTTTGTAGATACCATACCGAATAAATCGATTACTCATGAATAACTTCTTTCTTAACAAGAACATTGTGTATTCGAATAACCTTTAAAAATTTATCGATATCTCAGTCATAATCATCTTTATTTACTAATCCATTCTCACTCTAACTGCATTATTAATTATTTGGTCACTTGAACTCTTCAATTCCACACTTGTAAACTTAATCAATATAAATCGTAAATTTCACTATATAAATCTATACTTATGAGGGTAGAGGTCATAAAGCCGGAAAATCTAACTTTCATATACATATATATATATATATATACACACATAACATGACTTTTATCGTCAATACATTCATTACAAACATTCATGTCATACCTTTATAAATCTTTACTCATCATAGGCAACTCCCCTTTCTCTATCAAATACTCAAATATCACTTTCATCACTGTCGGAACTAGCTCGGTTGGAAGCATTTTGTCTATTAGTAAAACATTTCTTATCAAGATTACTCTTTTACATGTATAAATGTATATTTTCATTCTTATCTATAAGGATTACTCTTTTAAACCTCCATACGAAACTAAATAACATTTACTTATTCACAAATTTAAATTATTTTATTACAAATACATGCTTATATATTCACCAATTTGTAACTTATTTTCCTTTATAATCATTCATCGTTAGATCTTACAATCTTTTTTGGATCCTCCATCATTTCACTATCTATTTTTCTTGTAAACTTTTTTTTCTATCATCAACATTAACATCACTTTATCTCTTCTTATTTTCCGAGTAGTACGTTCTCTTGTTACTATCCACTTATACTTTTCTTTTCTTTTATTTTTTAAATTCAATATTTCAAACATGAATCAGAGATAATCATTTACCTTGTTACGAAAATTGTTTTCTTTTTTTAGCAGAGGCCCAGTAGACGAAACAGAACACTTCGGATATACGAGACTAATACAGAGGTGCATTATTAAGCACTATTAAACAAAGAGCACTAAAGTGCTATACAGAGAGCACAAATGTGCTAAACGGAGAGCACTAACGTGCTAGTGATCAGAGAGCGTGTTAGTAATCAGAGAGCACTGACGTGCTAAATATCAGAGAGCATTGACGTGCTAAATATCAGAGAGCACTGACGTGCTAAATATCAGAGAGCATTGACGTGCTAAATATCAGAGAGCACAGATGTGCTAAACAGAGAGCACGGACGTGCTAAATATCAGAGACCACAGATGAGCTAAACAAAGAGCACTAACGTGCTAATAATCAGAGAGCACGCTAAACTCCCTTAATATCCTAATACTTCTAATCTCGTCTACTTGGCCAAATTATTTCATGATGCATATCACTTTTACACTTTTCGCACAATACTTTTACATGCTTTACAATTTAATTCTTGTACCAATAATTGGTGCATTTATATCTTCTCTATCTTTAACACATGTAATATATTTCAAAATTCCTATTCATCCATAATTCCTTAATAATCCTTATCATATACTTTATATATTACTTTTGTAGATTTTATAATTTAGTTATCAAGACAATAGTTCGTGTAGCACTATAATTTACTTTTAATAATACATATAACATAATATTCATCATCGACATGTATTACAAAACATTTATTCATACCTTTATGAGTTCCAATTCATTATAATGAACTTTCTACTCATATACTTGAATATTGCTTTCAATAATATTAAAATTAGCTAAATTTAAAAGCATCTCTATTTATAAGTAAAATAAATCCCGTCAGGGTTGGGAGATATCACACTATCACAAATTATATAGTGGCATTTGTTTTTATACTTAACATATACTAAGTTTGGTCCGAGAACCGGCTAAACCTTAGCTCTGATACCACTAAATGTAACACCCCTTACCCGTATTCGATGCAAGAATAGAGTACGAGGTATTACCAGAACACAAACACTTTTAACCATATTAAACTGAGTTGTAAAATTTCTTCTAAAATAAAACTTTCAAATTGTTATTCTTGATTCACTAATTAGGGTTTACGTGGCCCAATATGCTCACAATCTTTCACTTTCTCGTCGTATGAATTTATAAATTTCCACTTACTTGTTGAATTCGGCACGAGTACTTGAATTGATCCGTATGATTACATATTCTCATGTCATCACATTTTCCTATTTAACTATTGTAATATATCAATTACTCAATATCTCATAAGCTAAGTGTCACATATACATTATCCATTCATCTCCGATACGACTATCAATATTAGCCACAAAGATAGTACAAATTTTCTCTATTCGATGTTAAACCAAAACATGTTACTTCATTACCAACTAACCTTACTAAATATACACCTTATACTAGCCCAAGTGTTTAACCATTCACCCATGACATAAATATATTTTCTCTATTATTGCAGAATATAGATGTGCTACCCAGATCATAATTCACGTCACATAGTAACCGAGTTAATTTTTATCATTTGTCAAATAAATTACAAAACAAGTTATATAACAAAATATAGATACATTTTAAACCTCACCAATAAACAAATTCTCATGGCATTAAAGAATCATCACGCATCAAGGACAAACGTACTTGACATTTCCATCACATAAACCAAATTAATCAGTTCAACCTCAATGGTATAACCATCCTTTTAACTTACTTAACCAAGCCAAATTATACCATCATCTCACACATAGAATGACCCACCTATCATACTTCTCAATTATGTCACTTAATAGACCAAATATACCTAACATTTATCATCATGATCAATCCACAACCAAAATACATCCATATATCAAAATTACCACACACATATATATACCATGACTAAATTTCTTAAACATTTGATTAATTGCTTTTTAATACCGCAATAATTCTTTCAATACCAATACATATTTACCATTCAATTTACCATTAACCGATTATAATCGGGCATGTAACCATTTATACACAATTCATTCATATATTTTATTGTTCTCCTCATCCTCTCCATTCCACGTCCTTAATGTATATAACATGCTTAATAACATTATACATAATTTCATTACTCACTTATATGTAAATTTAAAGCTTCCCATCTAAGTTAGAGTCACTAAATTATTTTATTCTGGAGCTACGGGGCTCGAAATTAAAATCCATTAATTTTACCTAAAACTAGATTCATGTATATTTTTACCATAAAAATTTCAGAATTTTTGACTTAGACAATAAGTACAGTTTATTCTTTAAGGTTTCCCCTGTTGCACTGCTCAACAGTTCTGACCTCTCTTCACTAAAAATTGGTTATCTCATTGTACAGAATTCAGATGGTATTCCTGTTTATTTCTCATAAAAATAAACTCGTTCAGGATTCTAAAAATATAAAGTGTAACCAATAACTAATTTTTTACATTTTTTAATGATTTTCCAAAGTCAGAATAGGGGATTCCGAAATTATTCTGCCTCCGTCTCACAAAATTTATTATATCTCATGATTTACAATATCATTTCTTACACCATTTCTTCTATAAGAAACTAGACTCAATAAGATTTAATTTCATATTTTACTCATTTTCTAATTCGATTCCCACAATTTTTGGTGATTTTTCAAAGTTGGCACACTGCTGCTGCCCAAAACTGTTTTAGTGCAATATATTGATTACCATTTTGACCCTAAACTTTTAACACATGACAATTTCGTGCCTAGGCTCGGAAAATGAAATTATTGCAATTTAATCATTGATCCAAGCCTAATAATTCTCATACATATCAATAACAGCCCATGGATTCCATGAAATTTTAGAAGTTTTCCACAATTTCAATACTTTTCAACTTAATCCCTAAAACATGTTTTCATCCAAAATTCTTTAATAAAACAACTTTAAACATCCATTAACATATCAATTTCATCATCAAATAACAAAATCATATGAACTTATCAATTGTATATTCCTAAACTTTCAACAAAATGAGAAACTAGTAGAATACTAAGTTGGACCTAATTGTAAAAGTCTAAAAATATAAATATTTCAAGGAAAAAGCAAGAATTACACTTACTTGAAGCTAAAATATGGAAGACCAGCTCTAAACCCTCTTCCATGGCTGTTTTCCACCGAAATTTCAAGAAGAAATGGTCTTGAAATCCTTAAAATAAATTTTGGCCACATAAACTTTACTGTAATTCCAATTTTGTCCTTAAATACATAAAAATCTTTGATTTTTTTAACGGTATGTCGTCTCTGCAACTTAAGTTCATCCTTTTACTCTTTTAGTCCTTTCTTATTTAATTGTTAAGGTATTTACTTACTTTATCAAGTTTTGCATCTTTTTAATTTAGTCCTTTTTAATTAATTGACTGCCGAAACGTTAAAATTTTCTGACAAAACTTTAACACTACCATATTGACACTTCGTAAATATTTATAAAAATATTTACTACTCAATTTATAACATTGAGGTCTCGATACCTCTTTTCCTCAATTTCTTGACTTAATAAATTTTTATAAAACACAAATTATTAATTCAAAAATCTTTTAAAAATCATATTTGACTCGTAACTATTAAATAATAAAATTTACGAGCTTATTTGTTGAATTTGGTGGTCTCGTACCACTATTTTCAACATTCCAAAAAATCGGGCTATTACAAAGGCGATGTTAGGATTTAGATTACTCAACTTAAAAATTCACTTCTCTTTATCCCTACCTTAAGCGTAGCCCCATTACAACCTTATAAAAGACCAATTGATTTGGATGATTATGCCGACTACATTACTAGAGAGGAATTGCTAAGTTCAACATATAAGAACCATTAATTAGACCTTGTGATTGCTTTGTTTGGTTGATAAGGAAACTTTTTTCGAATGGTGAATCTTATCTATGACCTTGAAAAGCATGCCTCTATGACTGATGCTAGCAATTTTCCACACATAGAATAAAATTTTGAAATAATGTTCACATGTGAGCAACTTAACAATAGAAAGAGTTTGTGAGCATTATTTTGTTAATGCATGGTTATGTGTAAAGATTGATGCTGCTTAAACTTATTGTAAAATTTGCCTTAGCAGAAGTTTTTGCTTTACGTGAAACATTACTCGGGATGAAATGGATTAAGTTTGGGGGTGTCTAAACTTTAATTTATATAGGTTTTTTCTAGTAGCTTTTACCACTTTTTTACTTAAAAATAATACTAATCCAAAGTATTTTTTAATTAATTTAGTGAATCTTGCTTAAACCACGATAATGGACATGAATTTATAAGATATGTAAATTTATGCTTTATTACATGAATTTTGTGCATAAATTAAATTATTTCATGTTATTCATTAATGTGCTATATTTAATAGTGTAGTGGGACCATGAAGTTGATTTAATATAGAGCTTATTAAAAAGTTGCATGAACATGAGCTATTTATTTCCTATGTTGGACAGCAAAACCATGCTAAATGGGTCAACATGGTGTTATTTTGACCTAGTTAAAATGATGCTACATGGTGGACAAGTCTGATTATTTAATGGGTCACAGAACTGTCCAACAAGGGGAAGTCAAGCCCAAATTCGACACAAGCATGTTGGCTGCCCAAAAATCCATTTTAGGATAATTACTGGAGGTCTCTACATTTGGAGAATCATTGCATATCAACACACAAAGATTGCCCTTAAAGCTGTCCAACCCATGTCTAAATTTAGCATGATTCTATGCTCGAATAAAGGAACCATCGTCCATATTCTCCCATAAAATGTGGCCATCCAAGAAATGGAGAAAATGAAGGGATTCGAATTCCTATTTTTTTTAAACTCTACCATCTACTTCAAGTGTAAATACCCCCATTCATTCCCCATTTTAATCATCCCTCATCCCTCATCCCTACATCCCTTATTCTTCAAATCTCTTAATCATCATTCATTCTCTCATTTTCTCTCTTCATTTCCATGCATAGCATCCCATATTTTTTTTCTTAGACAAAAACCTTGATAAGATTATCTCTTGGCCAGCCATCTTGATGAGCCATTAGAAAAGGAGCAACACAAGGATCGAAGGAAAACATCTTCAATCAGAGTTCACAAGACTGCTGATTCGACAGAGTTTATTCTTCATTTACTTTGTTATTTTGATTTTAATCATGTTTGCAATGTGCTTTATTATCTTTTCATCAACAATGGTAGTTTAATTATCTTTGGCTAGGATGACTACATTTATTCAATGAAATTTGTTTAAATGATGTCTATAGTGTTTGTGTCTTAGTCGATCATGTTTTCAATTAAACTCCAGTATGTATTTCATTCAAATGCAATTGGATGCATTAGAATTAGTTGAGAAATCTTAACCAGATGACGGGTAGTGGACACAATAATTAAAATGTGCATGCTTAATTTAGATCCTAACCTGAATAAATTAAAGGTTCATAATAACTTTAACGAGCTCTATTATCTTACATAGATTTTAGGTTTATGTTATTAAACTGTTTGAAACCTAACCCATCCCTGTTACTTCACATGAATCCTAAGAAACCCTTAGTTTAATATGATAAATAAAATGCATGTTTTACTAAGTAAAAGATTCCGAAAGAACTTAATTTGGTTTCCGAACTCATGAAAGATTGAGTTTCCATGGAATAATTTTTTAACACTATTAAGCATGATAAAAACAAGCTAAGTTGAATGATGTAATTATCCTAGCCTATTCATGTTATTAATTGTTGAAGTTTGTGTTTTGCTAAATTTATTCATACATTTCATTTCATACTTCGCATTTAGTTTAAATTGCATTAGGGATCAATCTTGCATCTAGATAATTTAATTTTGTTAATCACACATCACTCAAATTGTGTTTTTATCTTCAAATTGTTAACTTTAATTTTGTAATATATTGATTAACATACACAGTCTATGTGGAGACAATAACTCTTTTACTTATTACTTGATAACGATTATGTACACTTGCACAAACCAAGCATTACATAAACCCGTAATATTCTTTATCTAGCAATATATCTGTATTATCTGGTGGCTTGACCACAATATTTTTTTTCTGGCAGCTCAACTGCACTATCTAGTGGCTTGTCCATAATATTGGTGTGTTATTGGATGGACAAGTTTTGAGGAATTGATTATGTTGTGTAGCGGAGATGGGTAGGATCTATTTTCTAAAAAATCTGCACTGATTTCTACAAAAGTGTTGCATTGACATCATCACTATGCACTCTGATAAATGTGAAATTGTGACTTAATATCTATATGTATATGATATGTTTAATCTGATGCTTTATGCGTTAATTTGTGTTATTATGATTTGTAACCCACATTGGCCTTTTAAAGTTCACCCATTTTTAGTTCTGACTTTTCAGATAATAATTGAGGTTAGGACAGGCTCAGCTTACGGAGATGCTTTTGGTCATTTTCTGAAAAATATATTATTTTGGTACTCGATATTTTGGGGATGTGTTTTTATTATTGTGGACTTTGCTTGGGATTTTCTTTTGGACTTTGGATTATTTTGGTTTTGCATTTTTTTACATGATTTAGGTTTTAAAATTATCATTTAAAATATTTTGAAGTTGACAATTTACGATGGATTTTTCATAACTAAGTCAAACAATGCCTAATAAGGGTGTTTTCAAAATTCAATACTTTTTTTTTCAGAACTCAACACTATCTGCTTACAAAATTGATATTTTACGAGATATATATTAAATCTACATTTTAAAAAGATAAATGAGTTAGATATGCAAATTATCCACTGCAATGTTTTATTTGAAATACAACGTTTTCTGAAAAATATCAAAACTTGAATTTTCTAAAGATAAAAAAATTCAAAAAAAAAGGTTTTCTCACACAAGTTACAAGGATGTTTTTAGCAATGATGATTTTTAAGAGAACATAACTAAATGATTTTCTGCGCCATCAATATGGGCGATATGATCTTCAAGATTCAACCATAATGTCTAGGCCGTGTTTAAGGGGTTACAATGCTAGTATTAAGGTTAAAATTAATAAAACAAATTCTATTTTCTTTCATTCATTCATCTTCTACCTCAACCGATTGTGAAGATTAAGAACACCATTTTAGGGTTCAAAGCATTCGGCCAACTCTTTAGCTTGCATGTAAGTGGTTTTTGTCCCGTTTTTAATTATTTATATGTTTTTGAAGTCGTTATAGCTTAATCTAGCTAGCCCAAGGGCTAATTTGCAAAAAAAATTAAAGTTTTAGGGTTTTCCATTAATGTTCTTGCATGATTTATGAATTTTGATGAAAGATTATGAGTCTTTGCTGTTAAATAAACAACTTTTGTAAAGTGATTTTTGATGAAATTATCATTTAGGGACTTTTATGTAAAAGTAGTAAAATACCATAATAAAATTGTAAAATGTTGAGTTGTATGAGGTATTATAGGTCCCTAGGTGATTCGACTAGCTTGTAATGTCGATGAATTCGCATAAATGTTAATTTACGAGCTTAAGGACTAATTAGTAAATAAGTTAAAACATTAAAGGAAAAAATTTAAATTTACAAAAGTATGAATTGTGGTCTGAATTGAATAGAATAAATATTAAATGGATTGAATTTGCTTATTTAGATCAAGTCAAGCCTCGTACAGATCTAGATCGAGGGAAAGATAAAGTCTTGGATTAATTAAACCTATTTTGACATCTTTAAAGACGAGGTAAGTTCGTATGTTTAAATAATTTATTAATGTTATTTGATTTACATGTTATTATGCTATTTATCATGTCATGTTACGACAGAAATCCAGCGACATTTCGACGACTATCGAGTCCCGTTTGAACCTTAAGAATATATAGGATACAAATGAAATGTCATTAGGGTTACCATGTTTCAGGTGCTAGTCATAAATGTCCTACCGATGGCTGAGTTCTGGCATTTGTTACAGATACCCATTAGCTTGTGTGAGTGGCATCATGTAGCTACATTCCAACCGTCAGCTTGTATGAACAGACCCATTTATGGCTCAAGTGAGCATCGATGTAAAGGAAAAGGAAAAGGAATGGTTTTGACCATATGTTTAGCACGCTTTGTGTGAGCTTCCTACGTATCTGATATTATTCTAAGTGGTTCAATAGGCATATAAAAGGAAGGAACGGTAAGTGTTCCAATCGACTATATTATGAACCTATGGAAATGTATCAATTGTCAATGATCAATGTATGTATATTCATGACTATGGAAAGTATGAACTCAAATTTATTATGTTCATGAAATTTATCTTATCATATGATGATTTTGTTGAGTTATGTGTTAAAGCACTAACTTGTGTTGTTGATGCTACTTAGGATTGTGACAAGCTTATGTCAGATTAATTCATGTTTACTTTATAAGGTTTAGCATTGAAATGGTAAGCTTTGTTCATGATTTATGAACTTACTAAGCATTATATGCTTACATTGTTTTATTTCCTATGTTTTATAGATTACGGAAGCTCGATCGATTTGGAAGCTCGTCAGAGACCTATCACACTATCCAGCGATTATATTGATAGTTTTTGGTGTTTTGGACAAGTTAATAATGGCATGTATAGGTGGACTTGTGTTTAATGATTTAGTTGTTATGTTTGGCATGTATATATGGTTTTGTGGTTGTTGTGCTTTTGGCACTTTGATGCCTTGATGGTTGGTGTTATTGTGGCTCAGTTGATGCATGTTGGATTGACCAATTTGGTATTTGATGGTATGTTTATAATTTTGCCAAGTTGGGTTATGCTTTGAGATGGTTATAAGCTATATGTATTGGTATGAATATGTTCAATTATGCTTATGATTAGGTATATTTGATTGTTGTGCTTGAGGTGCCTATATGGCATATTGGTTGGATGGTTAAATGGCCTATTGATTTGATCTTATTATGCATAATTTGGACATGTTTTAAGGTCTTGGTTATATGTGCAAGTTTCTTGTAGGTTCATACTTGAATAGGTGAAAGAAATGACCTGATTTTGGCCAATTTCTTGTCCACACGGCCTTAGACACGGGCGTGTGTCTCAGCCATGTATGACACATGGCCATGCGACACGGTCGTGTGTCCCTTGTAGATTTTAAAGGTTGCAAGTCAGGTAGTTACATGGCCTAACACACGGGCGTGTGAGGCCATTTTGAAAGTTACACTGCCTGGCACACGAGCGTGCGACTTGGCCATGTGACCTTTGTCAGAGAGTTACATGGGCATGGACACAGGCTAGGACATGGTCATGTGTCCCTATTTCAAAAGTCACACAATCGTGTGACCCATGTAGCTTGAATTTTTCTAACTTTTTCCTCAATTTTTCAAATTTATTCAATTTAGTCTCGAATCGTTTCTAATGTGATTCTAAGGCCTCGAGGGCCTAAATAAGGGATGACATGCATGAATATGAATTGATTATGCTATGTTTAATGAAATGTTTGGAAATGTATATTTTTATATTAAGGTTTTACGAGAATGCTCTATAACCCTATTCGGATGAAGGATACAGGTTACGGGTGTTACAATATAGGTTCCAAGGAAAGAGAGGTGAATTTTATTTGACCACTTAAAAACCAAGTCTTTCCGTACCAAATCCAATCCTAGACATCCACTTTCTCATTAGCACACTGCTAACAATAATCAAATAACCTAAAGAAGTGAATGGAATAATAAAACACATGTATTTTGTCATTATCACACCTCTTATCTTTAATAGATCAACTCTGAATCATCTCAAACATATATATCACAATTACATCATAAAAAATAATTAAACAGATACATAAAGAGATGAGCTATAAAATAAAATCGTCAGTTAAGGTTTCCATGGTTTTATTTCTAGAAAATAAATGAAAAACAAAAATATAGTTTTTTGCCACAAGGCATTCCTTGTGTCTTCAAATGTCGTCGCTCCATCTTCTCCTCTTCATGGACTCCTTCTAGGAAAAATTACAGTTATGCCTAATGTATCTTTCCGGCTCAAAAGAATTCTATAAATAAAAAATTATCCTATGTGGAGATGATAGTCCAAGGTCTATTTCTTAATAACCACAATCTTGGCAAAAAATAATAATTATATAACAAATATATATAATATTGCATTCATCCACATATATTCCCCTAAACATGTGAATAATTACAAGAATGTCACATCTTATGAAATATTAATCAAACAAAACGAAGAGAGAGATTGGTCTTAGTTTACACCATAAACATAGCACAACCTGGTGCTCTAATATCAATTGTTGGGAAAAGTCCGGTTTGAAAATAGTTTTCTTACACAACAGAGAATTAAAAATTTGAAAATCGACTCAGTTTGTGATATTTATAGCAATAAACCTTAACTAAATTCGTACATGTATTTTCAGCTTAGAAGATGTTCGTTGTTCCTAACTTTCAACCAAATGATCTTCTCTACTATTCTCGTACGACAGACTACTTCGAGTGTGGGCATGAACCATTGAATCGAAACACAAGACTAGAAAAAGTTTTCTATCATTTTGGAGTTAAAACAATTTTTCTCCCTTCTTAATAGAAACCGGAAGAATTGTTATTCTGGAAAAATATATGTAACATTTGAAAATAAATTCTCTTTATTTTTCAGCAGAATAACAATCTCTCAAAATTGTGTCAATAGTTCTATCGGTACCATCTATTTATAGGAAGAGAAGGTAGAACCCTTTTTGAGTTGTAGTGGTTTATTTCAACTAGGAAAACAACATCTTACTTAGAATAGGGTTGTCGCCCCTTCATATCCATGAGGGGTTTTGGGTTTCTCTCACATTGGGTCCAATTACGAGTATTTCATCGACCTTTTTGACCCAGTACTCTGTAATAAAATTTTCTATTTCCCAACCCGATTAAAGTTTTCTATTTCCAAAATAAAATTTAATATTTATATATAAAACAACATCTCACATTGGGTCCAACCCGATTCAAGCTTTCTATTTCCCAAATAAAATTTAATATTTATATATAAAACAATTATCTCATCCCTATTTTACCCCTAGCAAAATTTTGGCGATTTTACCCTGGAAAAATTTTTATGATTTTGCCCCTAATAAAATTTCGAAAAAATATGTTCAATATTTCACAACTCAACATGTTCACTATAACCGAATGGTTTATTTTTATTTTCGGGCTTCAAAATAGTCCAAAAACATAAATTCATTCTTCTGATCAGTAATCCATATAGGATTACAAATGAATCATTTCCATTTTTGGAAACCTACATTTGTTTCCAAATAACTTCATTTCCCCATTTCAAAGAAAAACATAATCATTCCTAAATGTTTCTCATTTCTTTTTCTCCTATTCATTCCATTCATTTCTATTCAAACATGAAATTCATTTCTGGTTTCAATGAGCTAGTGAAGGGACCGATTGGACATATGTAATTATGGACCAAATGATTTATAATTATGTTCCATCTTTTCGCCTATTAATTATAAACTTATTTATTCACGAAGTCATTATAACATCCCGAAATAGGGCCTAAACGGAACAATGGTTGCGGAACCAGGAATTCAAGATAGAAAAGTTTATTGTTATTAATTTTTATGATTTACCGATTGATTGGATGCATGTGTTAGAATACCGATAAGAAATTTCAACGATTGCATGTCTGAATTGCATATTAAAGTCTAATCGCAAAAGTAGGTAAATATGAGTTTTAGATGATAAAGGATTTAATTGAAGTGCATAATTGAAGTAGAGGTCCTTAAATGGTAATTAGACCATTAGATTTTCATGGAAAAAATTGGGCATGCATAGATAAAAATAACTAAAGTTTTAATGAAGGGCATTTTAATCATTTGGTAATAAAAAGAATTAAAAGGGAAAAAGATGGCAAAATGTGCTCATCTTCTCCATAAGGGCTGAATTTCAAGAGACTCCATAGCTTGGGTTTTGGCCACTTTCAAGCTTGATTGTAAGTACATCCAAGCCCCGTTTTTAATGTTTTTTTCGTTTTTGAAGTCATCGTAGCTCGATTTAGATTATTCTACTATTAATTCATGTTAGAGTTCATACTTGGAAAAATACCCATAAGTGAAATATGTTTATTTTGATGTTTTATGGTAGAATATGAAGCTTGAAATTATGTTAAACAGCTTTTGCTAAGCAATTTTAAGTGAAAACGAGTAAAACGACATAATCGGTAAAAATACCTAATGTTCATAAGTAAATGTTAGAGTGGGAATTTGATGTTACCATAGAAGGTAAAGATGTTCATCATGTCATAGAGCATAAGAATAAGTGATGAAGTTTAATTTCTGAGCTTTGGGGATAAAGTGTAAATATGCAAAAGTTTAAGGGCAAAATCATAATTTTGACAAAGTTAAAGTTAAGGACTGTTTTGGTGAATGTGAGTATTAAATAAGCTAAATTTTCTATTATAGATCAAGAGGAATGACATCCAGAGTTAGACCGGGGAAAGAAAAATGTTGAGGACTAAGATGCTAGATTTGATCGTATTTTGTACCGAGGTAAATTTACGGTAAATAAATGCAATATTTCAATAATTATTATTAATGTTGTTATTTTTCCAGCAATTATGTATTTCTTTCATGAAATTATTTAATGTTGACTCAAGTATGATTTGATAGAGAATTAGTGTTAAAAAGTCTCGTTGAAACCTTAGAAATGTATTGGATACAAATGTCATGACATTAAGGGAATGAGATCCCATGTAAGACCATGTCTGGGACATGGCATTGGCATTGGCATTTGCATTATTGAGGTTATGAGAGGTCCCACGTACGACCATGTCTGAGACATGGCGTTGACACCGAGATGAGAGGTCCCCCATAAGACCATGTTTGGGACATGGCATTGGCATACAGGAAACATCCCATGTAAGACCATGTCTGAGACATGGCTTTGGCATGTTATTATCAGACAGGAGACTCGAGTATCCTTAGTATTCCAGGTGTAACAACGGGCTAGTAAATGGATTATGTTACATGAAAGTTCAGGTAAAAGCATAATAAATAGATTCAGGTGAGTTATAAGGGTTAATAATATCTTAGTTATTAGTTGAGAAAGAAATTTCAGCAAGGGAGGAGTTAGTTATAATCATGAGTTATTTAAGTAAGCAAGTAAGTAAACAAGTAAGAGAGTAAGTAAAGAAGAAAGTAAAGATCATGATACTTGATGATAATTTATGAGTATAATTATTTATGATAAATGTTGTTATTTATTTGCTTGTAAACTTACTAAGCTTTATGCTTACCCCTTTTATTTTCCTTCTTTTTATAGTATTGCCAATCCAATTCGGGGATCTAAAGAAGTCAGAGCTCGTTTCACACTATCAACAGACTAACTCGGTATTTTATGATTGGAAACGTTTTAAGTTATGGCATGTATAAGGACTTAGTCATTCTGTGAATGTCCTTATGATATGGATAATGATTAGCTATTGAAATGGCTATTTAAGAACATGTTTTGGTGTTATGTATGCCTAAATGATAATTAATACAAAGAAATTATAAAACAGTAAAAATTTGCGATGGAGCAGTTTTTGGATAGCAGCATTGACGTGATTTTGAAAAATCACCAAGGATAGTAGAAATGAAATTAGAGAGTGAATGAGATATAGAATTAAATCTTATCGAGTCTATTTTCACATGAAAGAAACGGTGTAGGCAAAAAAAATTATATTATGAGATATTAGAATTTTAGTGAGACAGGGTCAGAATAGTTTTTGAAGTCCCCTATTCTAAATTTATAAAATCATTAAAAATTTTATAGAAATAATTATGTGTCATAATTTATATTTCTAGATTCCTTAGTGAGTCTACTTTCAATATAAACAAACAAAAACATTATCTGGATTCTGTACAATAAGATAATTGACTTTTAGTGAAGAGGGGTCAGAACTATCAAGCAGTGAAACAGGGGAGAATTTAACGAATAAACTGTACTAATTGGCTAAACCAAAAATTCTGAAAATTTTATGGTAAGAAGATATGTGAGCCTAGTTTCAAGGGAAATTTACGGATCTAAATTTTGAGTTTTTTTAACTCGGGGTAAAATTAAATTAGTGACTATCGTGCAAGTGGATAGTTTTATTGTGAATAGTGAAATAAATTATTTTGATTTGTTTAAGCATTCGAAACATTTTTAATGTTCCCGGTTTGGACCCAAACCATTTCCGTTACATGTTTTAGGGCCTTGAGGGTTCTTTTTAGGGATGTATTGAATGAACATGAGAAAATTAATTTTAAAAGTAAATATTTATGCTCTGAAGTAGTAAGTTAAGTCAGATAATGCCTCGTGCTCGACTCTAGTAATGGTCTCGGGTAGGGGGTGTTATAGTCATTCCACTATAGCATCATGATTGAGCTTTACCTAATGACATACCATTATGAAAGTAACTACTCAGTGCTCGTCCAATGATCTTGTCATAAGTGTGTTACCCTCATAAGATATTCTTGATCTCTTTGGGATAATATCCATTCTTCCAATATGATCCTATTTGATCTCATGGTAACCATTACATCTCCCTTCATGAAAAGTCAATAACTATCAAATAGGGATCAAGTTATCCATCACAAATACGGATGAGCCGTGGCCACATTTAATTTTCATCAACCATGTAATATCAATGAGAGGATATCATTTACCCATGTTTTGGGCTTTAAATTCCATTGGTTTGAATAACACTACATACTACAGAAGTTGTACACCTAACGCACCAGCTTTTGGTTCCTTATTTATTTGAATTCAAGTTTTTACTTACATCAAAGTGTACAAGTCACGCATACATAGTTTGTCATCCACTCATGATTTAGGTGTGCCACACTATGAACGTCACAAGTGAATAAATCCATAAATGGATTCAAGATCTATTCTTCTTAGGACCTACCCAATGTACTGCCAGTTCAGTCAATCACATCTATTTATTTATCTTCTAGGAGTCATCCTCTATAATGCCCAAGACAAGGCATCTCCCCAATTGGACTTGATAGATGACATATTAGTATTTCAATCGATTTACTCATTTTTTATTAGACTAAGGACATGTTTAGATTCGTCTACTAATACAAGCTATTTTTTGTACTACAATCCGACCACATAATACCGCTTAATATTAGTTTAAACAATAGACACCAATGAGTAACATTTGCTTCTATTTTTCTTTGTGTGAAAAAATCATTTAAGGAAAATAATATAAATTATATTGATGTAATTTATGAATAATTTTATTAACCAATCTGTTCGAAAAATTACAAGTGTACCTAGACGACAACACTACACTTAGGGCACTAGATCCAACATGGGTGTGGTGGTGGTTCAATCTCTACTCATGGATCTTCGATGGGTTGGTCTCTTTGTGGAGGTTAGGCATCTCTAGAATGTTGTGTCGTCATCGCGTGTGTAATGATATGGTCCGACTCCACCTTAAATGGTAAGACATTGTCGTCAGTCCGAGTCATACAATACTTGCTACAACCACAAGAGACTGAAACAAATTAACCAAAAATTATAAATGAAATAAAAACAAATACATATTTATAACTTTGACTTCCATCAATTATCTCCCTAAGTACACGCAAATCATGACAGATCACGTTCCGCGACTTAGGTTGGTTCGAATTTTAATAACTTACTCTGCAAAACAGTTTAAGCACGAAACTAGTTTGGCACGTTATATTGACCCTGATACTACCCCAATTATATCACTTAGCTCACCACCTTATACCCACTTCTCTCGCATTCATTTTCTCTCCATTTCCTAAGGTATAGTATAGTATTTGTGAATATAATCATTTTCGCGAGTCTTTTGGTGCAAAACTGAGTATTTTTTTTCTTTTACTCACTTTGCTTTTTTTTTGCTCGAGATTTTCTTGCTCAGCTTTGGCCTTTACAAAGCTTTTATTTTACTTGATTTTTTTATTAAGCACAACTTTGTAAAAATCTTATACTCAGTATACCATACTATTCCTTAGTTTTCTCTCTCAAGTATTTTGAAACCTCCATGATGTATCTACCTAAACCTCAATATTAATGGTCCGACATCTAAGTTCATGCTGGGACCAAAAAGAAAAATGATCAAGAAATTATGCATTAGGCTCAAGGTTTCATTTCAAGTTCATCAAGAAGATAGAATTAGGCTCAAAATTAGGTACTAGGGAGTTTATATATAGGGTCGGCTTTCTGGCTCTATTGGTGACCAAACAATGCATTAGGTCATCCCTAAGTGTCTCAATTCATGGAATCAATCAACTAAATTTTAACAATCTAAAATTTATAATTCAAACTAACATATGTGATTTTCATGCACTGAATTTTCATTTGGTATACTTAACACACTTTTACTTATTTACAGTGTAACAAAGTGAACTAATTAGTTTAATACTAAACAACCAAAAACCAATTACTATCAGACTAAATATACAGTTTAAACACGAACTCTTATTTACATGCTACTAACCAATCACTTGTATTTCGATTTGCCACGAATTACATTATTATTTACATCATTTTACACATAACTTTAGCTTGTTTAATAGTTAAATCAAAGCATCTTAGTATATATTTACGTTTTCATACTTAAAGTAGTAATTTATGTTTTCTAGTAGTTTTTATTACATTTTATATATCTAAATAAGGTTACATGATCTTGTAGGTCAATTTGGGATCTAAAGATGCATATTCAGGCCGAAATTGATGCCTATACCGCGGCCCCAATACATGGATGTCTCAACATCGAAAACAGAAGCCAAAAATAAGTTCTAGAGTGAAACTGCCCTCGATGTTGTGACATGGCCCTCATTTGTCGTGACATACCCCTTGTGCTTGGTTGCAACCAAGCCCTACGCAACCCAATAAAATCCTACATGTGATAATTTTGTTTTGGAGGGAAATTAGGGGTATTTGTCCTAGTTGAACTCTAAGGACTTCAAGGACAATTTAGGCACTTTAATATTTCAAGTTTAGCCTATATAAAGGTCATTGTAATCAGTTTAAACAAACAATTTTAGTGAGACAGAAAATACACTAAGGGTTTTTATTTCATTCTTATTTTTTACTTAGAAGATTTTATGTTGTAATCGAGGGATCCTATTTTGAAGTGAGACTTTCGCGAGTAGGGATTGTTCCAGGGACACGCTTTCATCGTTAAATCTATTAGCATCTCTTTTCCTTTATTCTATTCTTTATATCTCTTTCTTTAACACTGTTTAATTAAATGTTTGAGTAAATATTAGAATCAATTTATGTTTTATCCATATCTAGCATGATTTCAACTATTCTTATCTTATTAACTGATTGAAGGATAGAGTTTCTTAACGGATCAACTGTTTGGGAGAGGAAGAACTTAAACCCTAGGCTTGACAACCTAAGGAAGTCATTTAGGTGGAAATTAACCCAAAATTGGTATGGCCTATCCATGAACACCTTAACCCCAAACCAGTCTGGGCTGTGAGGTCGAAAGATAAGTAGTTCTTGTTGACTCGTTATTCTAGTGGATGTATCAGAAGATCCTGCGAGGGTATCGACTAGTTGATTGATTAGAACCCTACATCAATAATTGATTCGGTAAAACAATTGGATCTAGGCTAAAGAAACTCGCATAGTCGAAATAAGGGATAGGAGAATCTGATACATGAACTTAGGAGTAGATTTAGATTTAATTCATTTTATTTAGTTTATTAGTATTATCATCATCTTGCTTCTATATTGACACTACTAGTTCGTGACTCAAGTAGACTAGTAATTATTTCCAATAATTGGCTTCATAGCAATTTTTCTCAAACTGCAATCCCTTGGGTACGATGCTTAGAGTACTTACCTACTTTGTTGTAACTATATCACAACCTAAACCGTATACTTACGAACACCGCCTCAATTCCATATATTTTGTACCAGTATTCACACTTTGGACATTGGTACGTCTAGAGGCAGTCAAGTTGTTGGCGCCATTGCTGGGATTGCAATAGTGATAATTGTTATTGAATCAATTACTTGTGAATGATATTAGTCAAAAGACGAAAAAGCTAGATAGTTTGCTAGTTTTTTAATTATGTTTTTTTCTTTTCTTAAATTTTATTTACTTATATATCATTCACCTTGTTGACAAGATGATTTAATTATGGAAAATTTTGATTACAGGTGGTTTAATGATGAAAGGACTTCTTCGGATGACAAATGGAACTACATAACAAGTTGGTCAAATGGAGCCACGACGAACCAATGAAGCGATGATAATGAGTGTGAGGACAATAAGTACTCATATGAACCTCTTTATGAGTCATGCAACAAAGACAATGATATACCCAAACACTCAGATGAATCTCTTTGTGATCTGAATAAGATTCCTTCATGTGAAACTACTAAGCTGTCCAATTCCAAAAGATTATCCAACATGTCAAACATGATGGAATAGATGAGGAAAATGCTCTAAGAGATATCTGAGGTACTACCTCCAAGGGAAGAGGTTGTGCATGATGTTCCCAACCTTGCTCTAGAGAACCCTTGTTTTATTGTTGACCCCCCTAAATTAGACAATAACAGTCAACAAAAGTTTGGAATCGGAGATCATGGGGATGAATCGAATATGACCAAAGCGGTCTCCATCAAATTGACATAGAATTAAACATAACAGTAGATGTAGCCATTCACATAAAAGTAGAAGTAACCACTAACATGGAGCTTAAATCAATTCTAAATGGAGGTGTAGAAGATCCCAATACACCTTCTGGCCATAGTAGAAAAGTTATCATTCGAAGAGATCAATAAGTTTGACTTATTCTCATTTGACAAGGGCAACAAAGCTTGAGAGACCAAAACTTCACGTGACATGGAGAGAAGGAAGCATGAGGCAATAATACCCAGAAAAATGATTTGGGGTTGGCTTGGATTTGGTACTAAGTGGCTTATAATATGGATGTACGAGGATAAAAAAATTAAGGCAATATCAATGGAATTGACTGGAGAGGTTGGTTCATCTACATCAATAGAGGAACAAGTGTTCAATCAAAGTTTCGAGAACCAATTAGAAGTTCTTCTATGGTGGCGACATGGATCTTCCTAGTTTTTAAAGAACTTTTATTCCCTATTTTAAATTTTGATTAATTTTGATTTTTTTTATTTTATTAATCTTCGTTGTGTTTAGTTTTCCCACAACAAGTGTAGATACCATGGAGTGACTGAATCGAAACAAAAAATTCAAAGAAGCTAGAAACTAGGCTCGATGTTGCGACATTACACCCTAATGTCACGACATCCTAGACAAAATGCACTTTGCAACATTGAAGGCCCAAGTTCATCTAAATATTTTTAGGCGTTTTGTCATCCATTATCGACACTTTTTCTTTTTCTTCTTATTTTTATTTTCTTTATATATGTCATATTTCTTGTTGTAGTAAATTTTTAGGTATTCTTTTCGTCCATCTGGAGCATACAAATCTCGAGATTATAATAACAATAAGCATCCAACCTACTCAGAGAAGTTTTCTTTTTTGCACTTTAATTATTTTTCGTTAAGGGCAATTATGTTCTAAAGTGTGGGGGAAAGTGCAGAGGATTAGTTTGTGTTCTTTTGTTTACTTTGCTTTAGTTGATTATTTATTTTTTTAAAATATTATTGCTTTGTTGCATGGTGCTCAAATCATATTAACACTATGAATAGTGGTTGAAAATAATGAAGCATGTAATGGTTTTTGTCAAGCATGAAATTTTTTATTAATATGAGATAATTTGATTATTTTTAAGGGGAATTGATTAGGTTAGTTAGTTAAATTGCATAATAAATTAGAAGTACCTAAGTAAGAATGTTTGATGATGCCATATGAGATATAAGTCTTATAGGTAGTCATAGATACATGAATGCTTGAATTGATTATTATTCATTTGGTTTAATTCGAAGCATCAAAGAGGTTGTGTATGGTGGGATGCTTAGGGATGGCCTAAGGCATTATTTGAATAGCTAGTTCTCAAATGACCATACCTTAATGATATGAATCCCTAATCTCCTAATTGGAGTCTGATAACTCTTTTTTGATGGACCAACAAAATTGAAACTCAAAGACCACACATAAAACTTGAACTTCTCCCTATCTTTAGTCCTTTAATACATTACAAAATAAACGTCAGGCCATAGATATTGAAGGTTTACGTAGATACATTATGGTGGTTTCACAAAAAAGAAAGAAACAATGTGATACATTAATTATAGGTCAAGCAAAAATGTGCAAAAAAGAAAAAATCTAGAAAAAGTCAGAAGAAAATGTAACATCCTAAAACTTAGGGGTTACTACAATCGGGTTTGGGAATCGAGAGAGAGTGGTCATGCCCTAATTTTTGGGATTATCTATGAGTTTTTAGAAAAATAAATGGGGTATTGGTTTGTTGGATAAGTGTTAGTGAAAAGTGTTTGGGAACAATTGCCCTGGGATAATCATTGTAAGATGTCTGAATAGAGAAGAAGAGGTAGTATTGTCTAGTATGATCCGAAGTTAGCTAATGAGTTAAGTTAAGGTCGATTTGATAAGTATGGTAAGTGGCAGATAGGTATATGTACGTGCTTGTCTAAAAATATAGTAGTATCAGCTAATGGTAGATTGGGAAATATAAATAATTCAGGATGAAGAGTACAACAAATAAATTATTAAAGGTAAAGTATCTTTCAAACTCACTAAGTTCATGTAACTTATAAATGTTATGTTTATGTTTCAGGTTTTGTGAATGACTAGTTTGCCAAGAGGCACTATGTCAGGAGTACGCCAGAGTTGTACCAAAAGGGGATACTATGCATACAGTGGATGTTTTAGAAAAACTGGCATTTAGAAGGACTATGCCCTAAGAGTCTGTCTTTTGTAAACCTTTTTTATTATAATAAATTGTAACAAGACCGATGCAAATATTATTTTAAAATACTTTCTTTTCGAATTTGATATGGGGTCTTTCATTAAAATAATAAGAAAAAGTTTTAAGCAAAGGGGTAACTGTAATTTGTTTTACTAATTTTGCTAAATGCTTTTGGTAACACTCGAGGTCTGGACATGGTGAATTGGGTTTGTTTAAGGGCATTATAGGCAGATCAACGTTGGAGACTAGATCATCACAAATATGCAGAAATGTGCAGGAAGGCACACACGAGGACTCACATACCTGCACCTAATTACTGAGTGTGCAGGAGTGCTGATATTGCAATTGATCCCGACAAACCAACTTGTCCACCAAAAGGTGTGCTAAACGATATCATTTACGAGTGGCAAAATAAACATGTGGCCATACATAGGGAGTACTCTAAAGACCATGGGCTCCCAGAATTGATGGAAGCACCCTAACATGTGCCACCACGAGTAAACTAAACTTAGGTATTTCAGCAGGCCCTACGAACAAGGAAATTCTAATGCAAATAGTCACACATACTGAGTATCACCCATGATACTACGAGGAATAAGGGAAAGTTATGTCCAAATTTGTGGAGAAATTTCACATTGACGACTTTCGATGGCCACCACCACCACCATTTTGGACCAATCCTATCGGGGTACCTCTGTTTCCCCCACCCATACCCAAAAAGGGATTTCTATCGTAATGTACTTGGCACCACCATCCCACACAAGCAGGTCCTTCCATATCAAGAGGGATGCGATGAGGGTTGTATCGGACGAGTGTAAGGGTAGCACAGACGAGTTCAAAGACGACCTTTTTGCCAACCTTTAAGATAGTAAACAAATTAGGATAGATTGTTAATTATTTTTCTGCTATTATAATTTAATTTTAATTTCTAAAAATGTGTTTATTTTGTTTAGGAACCCCATACATTAGGCAGCACTACAAATTGGAGCTAAACTAGTACGAGACGGGCAACCCAACTAGATTCGAGGAACTTCAACGCTTAAACCGAGTAGTCTCTTTCTCCTATATTTTGGGTGTACATTAAGGACAATGTTCCAAATAAAGTGTGTGGGGGGGGAGGGGATAACACCGAATTGTTTAAAATTTTTAAAAAAAATTAAATTTCTATTACTTGTTTCTATTTATTTTAGTAGTTAATTTTAATTTTGTGTGCATGTTTGTGCTCTAGGTTGTAGAAATTGACTGCCTCCGGATGTACCAATGTCCAGAGTGCAAATATTGCTACAAAATATATGGAATTGAGGCGGTGTCCGGAAGTATACGAGTCAGGTTGTAATATAGTTACAACGAAGTAGATAAGTACTTTGAGGATCGTAAGGGATTGCAGTTCGAGGAAAACTGCTATCAAGCCAATTATTGGAAATAATTACTAGTTTACTTGAGTCACGAACTAGTAGTGTTAATATAGAAGGAAGATGATGATAATACTAATAAACCAAATAAATTGAATTAAATCTAAATCTACTCCTAAGTTTATGTATTGGCTTCTCCTATCCCTGATTTCGACTACGCGAGTTCCTTTAGCCTAGATCCAACTATTTTACCTAATTAATTATTGATGTAGGGTTCTAATCAATCAACTAGTCGATACCCTAACAGGATCTTCTAATACATCCACTAGAATAGCGAGTTAGCAATAACTACTTTTCTTCTAACCTCACAGTCTAGACTGGTTCGGGGTTAAGGTGTTCACGGATAGGCCATACCAAATTTGGGTTAATTCCCACCTAAACAACTTACTAGTTTTTTGAAGCCTAGGCTTTAAGTTATTCCTTTCCCAAACAGCTGATCTGCTAAGAAACTCTATCCCTCAGTCAATTAAAAAGAATAGAATAGTTGAAATCATGCAAGATATGGATAAAACATAAATTGATTGTAATCTTTATACAAACATTTAATTAAACAATATTAAAGAAAGAGATATAAAGAATAAAATAATGGAAAAGATATGCTCATAGATTTATCGATGAAAGCATGGCTCTGAAACAATCTCTACTCTCGAAAGTCTCACTTCGGAATAGGATCTTCCAATTACAAGAACACAAAATCCCCTAAGCAAAAACTAAAAATGAAATAAAAACCCTAAATATATTTTCTAATCTCCCTAAAATTGTCTGTTTAAACTGATTACAATGAACTTTATATAGGCTAAACTCGAAATATTAAACTGCCTAAATTATCCTTGAAGTCTTTAGAGTTCAACTAGGACCAATACACCTAATTTCCCTCCAAAACATAATTATCACCTCCAAGATTTTTTTGGGTTGCGTAGGGCTTGGTTGCAACACAGGCCTATGATGTTGCAACCAAAGCACAGGGAGTATGTCGCGACATAGGAGGGTCGTGTCGTGACATCGATGATAGTTTCGCTCTAGAAATATTTTTTGGATTCTTTCTTCAATGTTGAGAAATCAGTGTCTTGGTGTCGCGACATAGGCATCAGTTTTGGCCTGAATATGCATCTTTAGCTCCCGATTTGACCTACAAGACCATTTGACCTTATTTAGATATATAAAATGTAATAAAAACTACTACAAAACTTAAATTACTGCTTTAAGTATGAAAACCTAAATATATACTAAGATACTTTGATTTAACTATTAAACAAGCTAAAATTATATGTAAAAAGGATGTAAATAATAGTGTAATTTGTGGCAGATCATTCCCCCACACTTAACTTGTTGCTTGTCCTCAAGCAACCAAAACACATATATTGGAAAAAGAGAAATAAAAAAATATAATACAAAAATGACTTAATTTCTTTCTTTAGACAAGATAAAGTTAGTGAAGATGACTGTAAATAAAAACCTCACACCTAAACTCCCCCACACCTAACTTTTTTCTTATCTTCAAGGAAACCAAGTCTAGATACATAGCATGTAATAATTAGGCGCCCCTTGGATTTTATTAGTACTATAAACATGGTTGTCAATTATTAAATGTATAATAATTCCTATCGTACAGGTAACTTAATCTTGATAGTTCGATGCCATGAAATTTTTTAAAGTAAATTAGGATTAGTTTACGAAGTTACATTACTAACAAATTAGAAACAATTACCATGACCAAATGTTTAACAATATCACCATTAACATAAATCAAACAAATATGTAGAAGACACAATCATGTGAATAAAAAACATTCATTAAATAAAATTTTTAGCAATTCTGAAAGATTATGCGTAAAGAATGCTTAAGTCATATTGGTCTTGTAGCCTTGTTAGTCACATTAGCCTTCTAGACATTTTTCCCTCTCTTCCAGCTTAATGTCCCATCCAAGCTCACCGCCTTTTGTCTCCCTCTCTCACCTACCTTATCTCTCCATGTATGAAGGTACAATATAATACTAGCAACTATGGTCGGCTTAATGAGTTTTAATGCACTGATGACTGAGTTCTCTCACTTTTGTGACTTTTTTTGTCACTTGAATTTTTACTCTTTTCTCAGTCACAGTGCTTTTGCTTGATACTTTTTCCACTTGTTTTTACTGTAACCTTCCAAACCCGACCTAGACGTTATGGCTAAATTGAAATGACTACATTAGCCACTGAAATTGCTAAGCTAACTTATGTTACTTTTGAAGACCTTAACTAAACTCATTTTAGAAAAAAAATCGTAGTTTTACTTTTGTGTTAGTTTAGTACATTCATTTATTAGGTCACTGTACTTAATATTCATTTTATTGTTGATGGTGTTGTTTTAGAAAAACTGTTTGCTTCTCGCTCTTCTTTGTAAAAACTCGATGTTAAACTAAATGCAGTAGGAAAAACAATTTTTCAAGTCATTTTTGAAACCTAGTTGCCTTATCGATTTGTTTTTAAAAAATGGTTCCTTTGCGATGTACCGAAAATTAGGGAAAAATGTCAAATTTTACTTAAGCTCGGTATCATGCATTTTCTAGTTATTATGCTTGAGTAATCCATGCATGCAAACCCCCCCCCCCAAATTTACCAAGCCACAGACTAGAAATAATTTAAAATTACAAACCAAACCAATAGAGACTAATTAATACTTAGTAAAAATAGTTTGGGGTCCAAGGTGATTCTTCGTATGCCGGGTCCGGTCCTAGTTTCAAGGTTTATTTGAAAAGTTAAACACTATGGGGGTGAGCTTATGAAAGCTCAGTGTGAGTCGAAAAATTATTTAAACGGACATAAATACCAAATACAGTGAAACATGTTAGCCTCAACAAAAGAACACAGAACCATCATTGTAACACCCTTGGCTTGTATTCGTCGCAGGATTAGGGTTACAAAGCATCACCGAACAAACACAACATTAAAACATACATTTCTTACATCCTTGAAAGCATATTATAATACATTCATTGAAATACATATCGTCCCTTAATCGAGCCCTTGAGGCTCTAGAAACACCTTAGAAAGTACTCAGGACCAAATTGGAAAGATTTGGAAAGTTTAAGAAAAAGTTAGAAAAGTTTTACAATTGGGGCCACATGGTTGTCTTCCTCACACGGCTGAGACGCACGCCCATGTCTTAGGCCAGGTGATCTTTGAAATAGGGACACACGGTCATGTCCCAACCCGTGTCGCACACCTGTGTAACTCCCGTGTAACTCTCTGAGTATGGTCACATGACCGTGTCACATACCCGTGTGTCAAGTCGTGTAACTCTCAAAATAGCCCCACACGCCTATGTGCTAGGCCGTGTGTTAGGCTGTGTAACTAACTGACTTGCATGCAATAGAACCTACAGGGGATACAAGGCCGTGTCGCCAGCCGTGTGCCACACACGGCTGAGTTACACGCCTGTGTCTTAGGCTGTGTAGACATGAATTTGCCTAAAATCAAGCCATTTTCAACACCAAATCATGCACACAGCTATATGCCTTTTGTTCACCTAATCGAGATATCAAAACATGACCAAAACTTACATGAAATGACCAATTCAAAAGTCCAAAATCAATCAACCAATATGCCATACAAGACACCTCAAATGCAAACATCCAAAACTTACCTAAACATACATATTCGGTCAAATTTCCATCATCAAATGCTAGTTCAATGCCTTTCAAAACATACCACATAAGCCATTGCAAAACTTGCAACATGAGATAGCATAGTGATATCAACCATCGACGCATCAAGAGCACCAACACAAGATAACATTTACATACCAAATCAACATCTAAACATTCAACTAAACATCATTATAATTCCACCTATACATGCCATTATAACCTTGGCCAAAACATCAAAAACTACCGAAATTTATGCCGGATAGTGTGTTAGATCTTCGACTAGCTTCCAAACCGATTGAGCTTCCAATAATCTATAAAACGTAGGAAAGAAAACTACGTAAGCACATAATGCTTAGCAAGTTCATATAACATGAAACATAACTTACCATTTCATCTAAGTAACATTAAATATAAGCATAATGTAATCCAACCACGAGCTTGGACAAGCCTAAGCATCATCATCAACAATATACAAGTTAGTGCATTATTATATAACTTACTTGAATTAAACATAAGGTAAAACATTTTCACATGAACATATATTATTTGATTCATTCACTTTTTCATGAGCATATGAAATATTTCATTTGGTAACTTACCTTTACAATCCATTTTCTTGCCTGCTGAACCATTTAGAATATCATTGGATACTCGGGAAAGCTCACACGAAGTGTGCTTAAACATTTAACGATAACGTTTCCTTTACATCATTGCTCACACGAGCTGTGAAATGGGCCTACTCACACGAGCTGTGGGTTTGAATGTAATCTACACGATGCTGCTCACACGAGCTATGGAGTATCCGAAACAAATGCAGGACCTCAACCATCGGTAGGACATTCAAAAACAGTACTTGAAACATGAAATCCCTAATGACATGTCATTTGTATCCTATAAATTCCTAAGATTCAACTGAGACTCGATAACCGTCATAACATTGCTTTGGATATACATCATTTAATTACATGAAAAATAACACATTAACATATAAATTAATATAACATTAACACAATATTTATTCATATGAACTTACTTCAACAATTAGGGAGTAAAAACGAGATCGACTGATCCGAGGCTATAGCTTTTCCCCGATCTAGATCCGTACGTGGTCTATCTTGATCTAAATATAAAAATTTGGTCCATTTAATATCCCTAACATTCAATTTAGTCCACATTTCACATTTTTTAAAATTACTATTTTGCCCCTAACATTCTAACTTTTCACAGTTTAGTCCTTAAGCTCATAAATTCAAATTTAAACATTTTAGTCCTCTTTTCAAGCTAGCCAAATTCTCTAGGGACTTAAATCAATCCATGAAAACCATCATTTCAAAAATTTAACATGAACTTTTATTACTTTTATAAATTAATCCCTAAATGTCATTTTCATCAAAAATCACTTTATAGAACTTGTTTATTTATCAACAAAGACTCATAATCTTTCATTAAACATTAAGAATCATGCAAGAACATTCATGGCATATTCCTCAATCTTTAATAATTTTACAAATTGATCCTCGGGCTAGCTAGATTAAGCTAAAAAGACCTCAAAAAAATAAGAAATCATTAAAAACGAGCTTAAAATCACTTACATGCAATGGGAGAGCTTGGCCAAATGTCCTAACCCTAACTATGGCTTTTCCCTTCTTCTATTTTTGGTGGAAACAAAATTTAGGGAAGATGAATGCATTTTTTTCTTTTATTTGTTATTAGTTTAATTTATGAATTACCATATTAACCTTTGTTTTTAACTACTTAAAACACCAAATTCATGCCCATCTTTGTCCACTAGCTATAGAAATGGTCTAATTACCATCTAAGTCCTGTCACTTTAAAGTTTCATAGCCAATTGACCCTTTTAACTAATGGAACTCTACTTTTACCCTTTTTACGATTTAGTCCTTTTTACTTAATTAATCATGCAAACGTCAAAATTTCTTACCCGAAATTTTTATACGATCATACTAACATCCCATAGACATTAAATAATATTTTACTCATCGAATTTGTGGTCCTGAGGCCACTATTCCGGTTTAATTGAAAAATGTCTGTTACAATCATTGTAATTTCATATCATTATATAGCCATTATCAAATTGATGTCAAACGGTGTATGAGCATGGGCCACCATTCATTCGAGTGAAAATCATTAATTTTTATACCATTCAATACAACAGAACACAATACATATCATAAATCAATAACATTTGAATATGTCATGAGCATGATGTAATGCAAAAAAGTTCTTACCCAAACCATCCGTTACACACCACGAATTCCCCAGAACCTGTTTACCAAACTCCAACCTTTTCGAGCAAAGCTCGATGTGGTAGAAACCACCATATAACTTAACATGCTTCCAGAACTCCACGGAAGTCCTTTGTCATCCACGCAATCCCACCCACCCCACCCCATGCATATGCAATATGTCATACTATCTCATACATAGCCATAAATAAATACTTTCACATTTAATTGGCATTTTCAACATATGCCCTCAATAATCAAATACTTTGATTGAATGGAAATAATATTCCAACTTTCAATTTACCAATAAAATGGCATCGTTCAACAAATCACGATTTCATGTTCATTTACAACTTTTCTTTGTGTGCATGTATAACAGTCTTTTGAACATATCATAACAAACCACTTGTACTAATATATCATGCATAAGCCGTATTTTCATTCATAAAAATACTATACATACACCCAATCATACATTAAATTAACCAAACATTCATGACAATGTCAATTATTCAGTCAAACTAGCAACATTGCTACCATGCCAAACAGTTAGGGCTCGAAACGTACCTAATTCGGCCACATAAAAATTAATTACTTAGCTAATTAAGCCAAGCTCGATCAGCAAGCTAAATTATCAATTAAATCATAATAATTATCATTACCAATCAATTTATTGAGTTTAGGACTCACACCTTATTTTACGCGCTTTTACAACACACTAGTGAATCTTGCGGTTTCTTTAATAAACTCTAAAGCGGACCTAAATGAAATAAATTAAAAGAAATCAATATATAACTCAATAATTACACCTCTTATAAAGCCCCTAAACACCCACTTATGGGTTCAATCTAATAGCCACAATTACTAATATTTTCCAAACCCGAACTAGTTAGATTTCTTACACTGTTTGATGCGAATTCTATGCGCGAACGTCTTTTGACTTTACTGTTGATTTAGAGCATTCAGGTCAGCACCTAACACATTTAAATACTAGAAAATTATTATTTAATATTGATTAAAATAATTTATTTAATCAATCCATAACCTTTTTCCAAAATCCATGTCGAAACAACAAACTAGTTTACAATTACCCACACTTACTCTTCCCAAATTGTTAGATCCAAATTGTCGATTGATGAAGAACGAATTTCCCTAATTAACATGTGATTAAAGGTTGATTAGGATGGGTTCAAGAACCCAAAATAATTCTGGAAAAATATGGGAAATAATTAAAGAAAAATATCCCTTTTTCTTGCCTATAAGACCGCGTACCACCACCTATGTTGGCCAATTTGGGGCTGATCGAAAAACACTTTTGAGATCAATTAAAAATCTGGAAAAATACCCATTAAATATTTAAAAATTACCCAAATTATAGATCTGAAAGTTTGGATTTTTAACTCACAAGATTCATCAAGAAATTGAAAGAAAACAAGAACTTACACAAGCTAGGTGAAAGGGGCAGCAATGGAGTTCTTTTGGGGCATCAATGGAGGTCGATCTTGAGTGCTAAAACTTCAGAATTAAGGCTGGAAATTTTATGATAAAATGATAGAAAGAAAATGAAAAGAATGGTGCAAGAACCTATTGCAAAAAGAAGAGAAATTGATTGTGAATCCTGGTGGCTTTGGCGGCGGCACATAAGGGAAGAAAGAAAGAAAATTGAAGAGAAAACAGGAGAAGAAGAGAGTGAACGGCTAGGGTAGGAAAAAATGACTTAAAGGTTGAAAAATACAAGAAAAATGTGTATTTATACCTAGATTTCAAGGGTATGGATGACACATTAAAAAAACAAGGGATTTTGCAAAACTTAATTAATTTGCAAGGGAAAAGATTCGAACTTGAGACCTTAATCTAATATCCATGCTACCTTATTTTCCTTTAACGTCTAGGCTAATTACTCATGCTTAAAATAATTTTGCAATATTTATTTTAAAAATAAGGCGTGTCACATACTAGGGTTTGAGGCAATTTTGTAAAATAATACCAATCAAATCTTTTTCTATTTCAACACCCAACTCTACTCGTACAGATGATGTATTAAAAACTCATTCAGAAGAATTCCTTTCAAACCTTGCTACAAAACACAACAAGTCCCAAACTAATAGATGGTACATATATCAGACAATTCCAGAGTTCAGACATGGTGCTATACAGATATGGAAGATACCAACTACATGGATTTCCAACTCTACATCTCATAGAGGAAATTAAACCAATGAATACTTGTATAACTCTTATTAATTCAAATATCCCCACATTTCATACCAACAAATGATAACGGTGAATAACTTCTTTGGACACTCAGATTTGTTCAGTTATATCATCGAGCTATTCAAAACAAAATAATTACAGATATACCATATCCTCGTCATAACTTATCATAGTACGATATAAGGACCAACCAGAATACACCACAAGGCGACATACAGAATATGCCGCGAAGGTAATATATAGAGTACGCCACAAAGGCTATCAAAATGCTACAAAGGCCAGAGTAGAATACCATAAAGGTCAAATCAGATCACGTAAAAAAGGCCATGCCATAAAGGCCAAATAAAATTATGCCACAAAGGCTAAAAGAATGCCACCCAGTCATCCCAAGAACTGCTTTGTTTGTGATATGGATTTGCCTAAACTCACTTCGCATAATGTTTGCCCATCATCGCCCTGGGACACGCAGAAAACCTCAATCGATAAATGCGGCTCATCCGCTCTATTCATAATATGCCATGTCCATGGACTTTTCTTCAGAATTGCATATCAGAATTCATGTTTACTATCCCGATGGACTTCTTCAAATTTCACCACAATGTCAAGACTCACATCACTACCTCCCAATACTCAACTCACCGAACTATTCCAACCTTTTTACACACACCACAAATATCTACATAAATACCCATTCAGATAGACTATACTCATCTTTTTTACTAAATCATACTTAATATATGTTCCATACTCATCGACACCATCACGCATTATAGTATACATTACAGACACATACATAATTGCTTCACAGGATAATATACACCCATTCATACATTTCATTACATACTAAACTCACAAGGATACTATACCAAGATACCATACCTATTTCAATAGTCATTCAAATCTTCATACCTCATTTTTGGAACATCACTCACAAATACCTTTCTATAAGGATTTGTAGGAGTTGACAATAGAGACTTACCTAAGGCTTACCTTACTGAAAGTCAAAATCCACAATTCTAAATGTCTTTCATTAACCTATATCATTAACTACTTAAAATAATATGGATTCACCATTAAAACCCATCTACAAACATATTGCTAACATCTCATCTATAGATAACCCTCATGCATAGTCTCATAATAAAAAATTGTTGCCTATATATATCATAGTACCCATACTCTTAACATGAAAAGTTGTCAAACTTACCAGAAGATAGAATATCTTTTGTTTATTCTCAAAATCCTTAGCTTTCAGTTTACAAAAAAAGAGAAACCAATAATAACATTTGGTAACTAAGAATTAAGAGTCATTTTGAAGGGAGAAGAAAACTTTCTCACGAACCCTACTCATATATATATAATCCACTTCCGTTTAGTGGAATTTGACAAGTGTTTAGAAACTTCAGAATATGCTCTTATTAATGGCCTACAGAATTCGAAAGAAACATAAATGAGAGTCTTGTCTGAAAACTTTTGACCAATCAGTTTAATTGGTTTACAACTAGATCTAGTTACCAAAACTTGTTCTTCATAATGCTTGAACAAACTAGGCGAGCTATACCTATGTTAGTAACCTACACAGAGCTTAATATTCTTTTATCAAATTCTTTCTCTTTTATTTGAAGAACACATCAAAAATTAAATCGTGATATACTTCCATGCGTGGACAATTAATTCGCTATGATATTAGTTCACCAAAAGCTTATAATTTGGTGAACTATCTTCCAGAGTGTGCCAAAACATACTTCACATCTACACACCTGAAATTCGATTCCACCCGATATAGGGTGTGGCAACTCTCCTCCCTTTAAAAAAAATTCATCCTCAAAATTTTCTAACTTAGAAAAATTCCACTATACAACAAAAAATTGGCGTTCGAGTCAAGTTCATACCAACGATTTGGCAAACTATCCTTCCTACTATAACACTCAAGTTTGTGCAAGTGTACATAGTCGTTATCAAGTAATAAGTAAGCATAAGAGTTATTTTTTTCACAAGGACTGTATATGTTAATCAATATTTTGCAAAATTAATGTCTTACAATTTGGTGAGAAAACACAATAATTTTGAGTGTTGGATGTAAAAATAAAAAAAAGGTACAAAATGATCACTAAAGTAAATTAACCTAAGTGTAATTAATTAAAATGGATGAGATGGATTTAGCAGCAGGATTCACAAGATTTTAACACTGATAACATGAATAGGATAGAATAATTACATCATTTGACTTGGTTCACTCTTATCATGCTCACAATGTTCTAGAAAATATTCCATGACAACTCAATCTTTCATGAACTTTTTGGAACCAGTATTGCGTCCTTTCGAAATCTAGCTAAACAAAATTAATCTATCATTGTTAATGAAAAAACATCAAAACAAATTGCAAACATGTTGAACAACAATAAAGATTAAGGAAGAAGAAACTCTGAAGAAATTTCAATAGTCCTCTAGAAATTGATCGTGGTGGCTTCTTCTGATCCTTGTAATTGCTCCTTCGCAAAATGCTCCTCAAGGTGGCCAGCCAAGATATAATTTTCTCAAAAAATTTCTAGCTAAAGGGAATGAGATGGTTTATGCGTGAGAAGGAAAGGAAAGAATGAGGGATTGAGAGACTATTGAATGATAAGGGATAAGAGGTGAGGGATAAATGAATGGGAAGTAAAGGGTAGTGTTTATAATAGAGGGATGGCTAATAGGTTTACTAAAAATAGGTTGAAACTCCCTTACATTTCTTTCACTCTTGGCCAGCCATTAATTGTGGAGAAAGGAGGTTCTTGGTTTCTTGATTCATGCTTAATCTCTTCCATGAATCAAGCAAGAAGGTGGAAGGTTTCATGGGTAAAAGTTGTATGCTGATTTTTAATTGTTTTCTAAGTGCAGGACCTCTTAATAAATCTCCCAAAAGCTTATATTGGGCTGCTCATATACCCTTGTCGAATTAGGCTTCTTTCCCCTTACTTGGACGGTTTTGTGACACATTAAGTTGTTAGACTCTCCGTCAATTAGATCATTTTTAACTAGATCAAAGTGACTTCCTCTAAGCCTAATTTGCATGCCTTTGCCATCCAAATAAGGTAGAATGAAGCTCATGTCCATGCAAAATTAAAATAAGTTTCACAAATTATTAACTCCATGGTCTCACTACTATAATTAAATATAATTAAATTATTATGTAGCATGAAATAATTAAATTGAGCACAAAATTAATACATAAAAGTATAAAATTGCATACTTTATTAAATCATGCCCATTATCTTAATATGAACAAAATTCACCCAATTAACTATCATATTTTCGAGATTAACATAATTTTTCAAGTAAAAAGGTGCATAAATAACTATAAAAACTCTATATAATGAGCAAGTCTCGTGGCTCTATTATAAACTCAGATTCAGTTTTGCTTTTGGAAAGAAATATGGCCTCGCAAGATTTTAATGCGAGCCCCATTTTTAAAACAAGCTTTCAAAAGAAAGAATTTGTAAGCATTGTTTTGAACTATTTTCAAAATATTATGCTTTTCATATGCAAATTGGGTCTCACACCCTCACCGACGAACCCAGCACGCAAATCGATTTCAAACAAAATTTTCTATTGTTTCCAAATATTGTTTTTAAGCATAACCTAATGGGTTCTAATTATTCATTGAGTTCTCCCCGAACTCGCCCACTCCTCTCTTACTTCTCAGGTAAATAGATCGTGGATGGCATAAGCGAGGTTGATGATTTGGCAAGGCACCTGACTAATACGGTCGAACCATAGAGTTGGGCAATGCGTTTATGTGATGCTGATTTCAACAATAGTTATAGTGTTGAATTGAATATCAAATAGTTTTCTTAAGTATAAAAGTACACTATTCTAAGTTGCTAAGTTATTCTATTTCTACGAACCATGGTATGGATTTCACCTTCTGTCTCATAATTAATCAATCGATGTTATTCATTTATGCTTATTTTTTTATTTTGCGATCCATGCATGTAAATTACATGTGAACCATTGGATATTTCGAGCTATAATGATAAATGTACCCCTATTGCAATAATTTTATGACATGTGAAACCCTAAGTATGTTTATCAGAATTACATGCATACCCTTAGCTTTGCAATTTCTTCTTATTTGCAAAGCCTGTTACTTAGTGAAACTAGGATGTATGAGCCTTTTAAATGTTAAGCGAATCATTAATGTGTTAAAGTCTTGTATGAGAGTTGTTATGCTTTGTGAACTCGTGTTTTCATGCGAAACTATATAGAGCTGTGAACATATGTTTTTATGATGAACTACGATCTCTTGTGATAATAAAGCATGTGGGCTATGTTTGAATGATATGCCAAGTGGTTAAGAGGAGTGCAAACCTGTAAATATTTCTAAGTGCTTGGAATTATTGTTTCGCATGATTATATACTCTAATGTAGTTTGCATGAGAACCCTTGTGTTTTATGTGTGTGTGTTTTGCTGCTTTGTTGAGGATTAACACTATGTTCACGTGCTATGTATAAGTGGTGTGTCGAAGGTTAGGTTGGGAGTTAACAGAGGGTCACTTCGGTGGCTAATGTGGCATGTCGGATTCAGGTCAGACCTTTCCAGCCAGGTTTGGGGTGTTACACCAATCCTCTATGATCATCCCAATCTCTTGCATCTAGGTTTCTAATCCTATTAGAGTAACCTAGTTAAGTTATTAACCAGCATCATAATCGATGACTATAACTAGCTTATTCTTCGCATTTGACCAAGATAGATACAACTACTTCGCTTTAGCAGAACCCACGTTTTATCAATCGAGGCTTTAACAAGGGTAAATATTGGAAGACAATCTTAACTTAATATTTTATTGAGGATTTTTAATCAAATTCATCTCACTATTAATATTCAACTTTAACCCATTTTATTTATTTATTAAAGATGATTGTATCAATATACTATAACATTAATGCTAACAAATAATCCATTGTATCACAAACATGAATAATATAAAGTAGTAAATAAATGCAATAGTTATAGCCCATAAAACTAAAGTGGTCCCTTCTAAGCCAATATGAGAACCAAAAGGAGAAGGGTCTGAGTCGCTTCACAAGCTTCTTTCTCACTTTAAGTAGCCCAACCTTCAACTCCTCTAGTCCACAGTAGCTCATACAATTTACAATTATAGAAACTCATTTTACATACGAGGGAGTAGGATGAGAAGATAAATACAAGAGAAAAATAGAAAGGCACAACGCGCAGACCGTATTTATAAAATTACAACCTTAGTAAATTATATGGGCTATCGGGCTATAACCATGCATTTCAAACACCATGCATATTAACCATAGCAAATAATATACAATATGTATTTGTCCAATAAATTGTTAATGTGAATTACAAAATTATCCCTACAATTAATGTCGCCTATGCAAATAGGGGTTAGGGGTGGAAATTAGAAAACTGCACTTAGATCTCTATGAAAAAAAACATCATCGTTTAACAATTTTTTTATCAAAAATAGAATATTTTAGAATTTCGATATATAAGATTTCTTACCAGAACAAATTTTGTTTCTAATTTTCGAATGTTACCAGCAAATTAACTATTAACTTCGAATAACAAAAACCTCATTGCCTCAAGACAGATATGTTAACACTTAACAAATAATATATAAAATCCAAGAGACATCAAAATCAATTACTAGCATTTAATTAGTGATTGGGACAAACATATAATCACATAGGTTTAACAAATTAATAATACACGATTATTAAGTGAATCATATGTATCATATATACATAAAACAGATAGAGTGAATCAAATACACAACATGTATCTTATACAATCGCATCAACCAATCAATTTAATTCTAAATATGTATTGTACATGTCTTTGATACCACTATTGGAATGTCCGTAAGCCTCATAGCACAATGAAAAAAGATTATTCCAGCGATCATCAACCATCAATCCATGTACGAGGAATGAATCGGGTTGAAACATGGGTCAAAAATGTACCTTTTCATTTTTCTGATCCCTCTGCGCAATGTGAAACTCAAGTCGCAACAATAACATCTCGACCTCTATGTAATCCACCCAGTCAAGAACGAACAACAAAACTCTCTTGAACTTTTTCAGAGAGAATTTTCAGAATGGCTACAAGACCTTATTTTATTTTTTTGGTAACTTACACACTATTAGGGATTCCATTCCTTTCTATTAATTACCTATAATAAAACCGGAATAATTCCTTTTTTATTTTTAGAGAAAACTATGGAAGGTATTAGAATGTTATATTCTTTCCAAAAGAATATTAACTTCAATAAATATTTTATCTTTGATTGAAATTATTATAACTATTTATTTTAATAATTTACGTAGACAATATTCATTTAATATTTTATATGAATCAAATTCAAATATTAATTTTAATTGTATTCTCTATTTGTGTACAACAAGTTTGTACATATAATGTGTTCAAATTTTAATTGCCAAATTAAATTAATTCAATAATTAACTTAATTCATGTGACAGCTAAACACAATATCAATTGTGTTTGGATTCTGTTCGCTTTAACCATAGGGTTTGACCCTGTAGGCTCTTGTAACGTTAGTAATAATAATAGAACATTTCTAATGTTACAAGCAATGAGTGGCATTTAGCAACACATCATTGCTACCCAAGTTACAAGAAGTCATGATTCGACATAACCTTTTTGTGATAATTTTTTCATGTATTATATCATTTTATCTTTTATATCTAGATTGGACTCAAGTCATGGAATAATCACACTTGTATAATCCAATTTCATATTTCTTTATATTCTGAGTAGACTACAATAAACTAATAAGTATGATATTGCATATCAACTTATTTGAGCATGGCCATGCATTCTAGTCTCACTCCATCAAGTGGCCTAAGATATTGCTCCCATTATGTTGGAGGGACAAATCCTACTTTGATCAATTATATCCCACTATATAGATTGTGGCATACCCAACATCATTTTTTATAGTATAGCCTATTACGGTGAACATTTGAATGTATCAAAATATACGACTCACGATGTTCGGACAATGAGAATCTCAAGTCTTAGGATTGAATATATAGTTATCACTATGAGTAATTTTATGACTATTACATAATATGCCAATAAACATGCGTGGGTCAGTCTAATATGTTGTTCTCTAACACATACTCATGTATTGGTTTTGGCATCCCTATGTCAATGACAACACTTTGTCATCAATCAACTACACATTAGTCTCAATGCATTATTATTGTCTAAGCCCACAATAATACTTGACTAAGGACCTTTTAAGAATAATCATATTATTCTCAATACGTTATTGTTAATTAGTTTATTTACACACACAGAAAAAAGAAACTGAAATAACAATAACAATGTCTTATATTAACAAACAAGGTAAAATGAATATGTGATTACAATCATCACATGATAGTCCTTTGGGCATACTATAACAATTCCTACATAGAAAAGGAAAACACACAGAACATATATAATAATTATTTTTTAAAATTTTAAAATTTTTTAACAAAACGAACCGATAGAAGTAAAACTCCATAAATCAGCGAAGATGTCGTCATCGAACCCATTCGTGCCATCATCATGCTCGTCTGAGACAACCCTTACCGCATCCCCTCTCAATGTGGATGGACCCACTTGCATGGGCCAAAAGGTATCAAGGGTGGAACGGGTGGAGTGGCGCCTGTCGGGGTGACCCAGTACAGTGGCCATCCAAAGTCAGGTCGACCCGTTTGCTTGTCACGTTGGGCCATCCACTATGTATGGCGCTCAACATTGGCTGCTATATGCCTGAACCACTCTTTTTCAATCAGATCCTTTGGGACCCATTGAGATCAGCATGCCACTACTAATATGGGTTGGGGTGCCTCCATCGATTCCGGGAGCACATGGTCTCTCGAGTACTCTCAGTGTGCGAACACCTCCTCTTTTTTCTGCTCAAATCGACCTACACGTTGATTATAGAATTGCGCATAGATGACATCGTTTAAAATGCCCTTCGTGGACAATTCAGTTCTTCAGAATCAATTATAGCACCTGCCCTCCGCCACATCTCCATGATCAAGTGCAGGTATGAGAGTCCTCATGGGTGCCCTCCGACACATTGTCACATGTTCGCAAGGATTTGGTCTCCCACATTCATCTTCTAACCTTGCAAAATAGCGTACTAAAAAAGAGCACATCACGAGTAACCTCTATGACGTGCTGAGTAGGTAATAGTTTTGCAGTAATAAAGTACATCCACATCTTGGATTCTAGGGTCATAATCGGTTGCTGGAATCATAATAGCTCACGGGTTACTTGCTTTCAAACCCAATTGCCTTAACCTTCGGTTAAGAAGTTAATTATTTCATCATAGTCCACCTCATCCGCATTTAAATTTTTGTAAAATTTGGGCATAACAAGGTCTCCTATGAACGGCCTCGATCATGACTGGAGAGACGTCTATGTACACGCCTCTCACAAATACTTTGTTATCTTTGGCTTTAGGAAAATTCGTGTAAAATTCTTAAACGGTCGATATTACTGCCTGTTTGAACGGTTGTTGTTAGAATGTGATCCACCATAATTGGTTGACTCTCATAATTATTAGCTCGTGAAATGATTATATGGCGAGATCAAATCCCCATTCTGGGATCATCGATTTTCAAGATTGGCCATTCTAGTCGTGGCATTATTGGAGACAAATCATCTCATCGGCTCATCCAGAATATCATGTTCCTCAATTCGTAGAGATGCCAGTCATTTACGAGGGGCCATAACAACCAATAAAATCCACAATCAATCAAGAAAATTAACTTCAAAAATCTAAGTTATCTAATCTATGTTCAAAATTCAACAATAAAATGTAAAGATTAGAAAAAGATGACACCAGGTTTTTGTTGCTATTGAAGCATTCGATCACTGAGCTTCGTCGTCGGCTACCATGTGTCTTCATTAGAGAATCATTTGTCAAATTTAGAGCGATGATTTCGAGAAAGAGACTACTTAAAATCAAGAAATTAGCTTCTAAAACACTAGCCTAAAATTATGGTGGATCGCAGCTTTGAAAGGGAGGAGAATAGAGAAGAAACAGAACCGGAACAGTGGAGAGGGCTGATGGTTTATAGCACATCATGATGAGGTTCTTTTATAATTGTCACCTCATCGTGATGTGTTGTTTAGCCTTGTCACAATGAGGCTTCATTAGTTCAACTTCCCAGGCCATTACATCACGGCTCATTGCGACATCACCTACCTCTCATCACGACGAGGGGTCTCACGTTGCGGTGATGCGATGTTTCTCATCGCAACGTCATTGTCTGTTTGCTTGCTCATTGTGAAGGCTCGTTGTGACGTCATGAGGCCAGGTTGGGACATGGCTTGCTCGCTCGGACGACATGATATTTATTGTTGGGACGAGATGAGCTCGTCGTGATAATGGTAAACTAATCATCACAACATCATGGCTATTTTCGCCTCACCTTTTGTGCAATACTCTGACTTCTCGACTTGTATGTTTCCCCCCGATTCTGAGATTAGCAACCACTGTAAAGCTAAATAAAAATACCTTAATTAAAAGTTAAACTACATAATTACAATATTTAAATAAAATTTATGAATTTAAAATTAAAATAATTTTAAACAAAAAGTCATTTTCCAAGATCGGGATGATCTGTATCGCCCCCGTAAAAGAACTTTTAGCTAGTCCTCGAAACTTTGATGCTTCTTTTGTTCTTCCACCGAGAGATATAACCAAGCATCCTCGATCGATTCCAATGATATCGCCTTATTTTTTACTAGCCAACATTCACATTATGAGCGATTTGATGCCAAATCCGAGCCAAACCTAAATGGTTTTTCGAGGTGTTATTGCCTTGAGCATTCTCACCTCAATGTTGCGTGAGGATCGGTCTACCTAAATTTTTCCATAATTTTTGAATGAGAATGAGGCATTGATCGATCTACCTAAATTTTTCCATCGTTTTTAAATGAGAACGAGATGAACTAATCAATTTCTTTTATCGACATTTCCTTTTCTATGGCCAGAAATTGTATCGGCTCGTCAACACTTTCATTCAAAATCGTTTATAGCTCGAAGTTAGTTATTAATTCTATCCCTACTTCTAAATCTACATCTATGTTAATTGAATTGAAGACATATTTGATTATATTTAATTCATTCTCATTTCTGGATCCAAACTATTTTTGTTTTTCAAATTTATTTCCAAATTGTTGTTGGTGATACATGATAACTCTTGAAAACAGTTATATTTAAGGCCTCTAAATAGAATTAATTGGTTGTAATTAAGCGAATACATTTTCATTTTTAGGATATTTTTAGAACATTGTGTAACAAAGCTTGGATTGTGATACAATGGTCATTATTTGTTACTTTTATCACTTGGGGAGGAAAGGTGTGGGTTTGTGTGAATACAGGTGTAGGAAGAGCAAGAAAATGAAGAGGGAAAATAAGGGAAGTGAAACATTATAGTGGCAATTGGTAAGATTGATTGCCAACAGAATTGCCATGGCAATTCCAGGTAGATGACTCATCACACTATCCATGTCACTCTCAACCAGCTGGACGTGTACCAAAAAAACCAACCAAAAAAGAGGAATGAAAAATGTGTGCTGAGGTAGGATGGATATACCCAATAAAACAAGGAGAGATAAGAAGAAAAAAAGATAGGGGAATTTGTATGAGAAAGAGACTGGTAATAGCAATCCTCTCTTCGCACAGAGAAAAACATCATTGGAGAATTTCAGAGAAACACAGGGTAGCAGCTACAGAGAGCAGAATACTGATGTGAAGAAGGGTAAAACAAATCTATCTTGGATTCAAGTACGATTGGAAGATAAAAGAGAAGTTGGAGTGTGGCGAGAAATCCTGCAGTTCTGTCTTTAGTTTTCCTAATTTTTGTGATTCAAACTTCTTTAAATTTGATGAATGATTTAAATTTAGTGTTTACTTTTCCACCCATTAACTAAATCTGTTCTAGGTTGGAGATATTTGGGTGGTTGCTTATCATCTTTAATGCTCATGATTTGAGATTGCCTATATCACTATTTCATTCGATTTATGCCTATTTTAAATACATGCATGCAAGCTCTAAGCATAGTTGATTGTATGTTGTGTTTATAGATGTATTTTTAATTCTGAAAAGGTTAAATATATTACATCTAGAATCGTTTGATGCAAGCGAATATTGGATAGAATATTCGTAGAACACTAGACATAGATGTTGTGAGTTGTGTAGAGAAGAATTTTCATTACAGTTATTAATCTAGAGTTCTGTAGACATACAGTAACTTACATTTTTAGCTTAAAATCTAGCTATCGAAAGAGACAGGTTACAGTAGTAACCCTCTAACCAGTTGATTAAACAATATTTTTCCATGACATTATTTTGGTATGAGCATTTCACCTGAATAATTCCAGCCCTATTCATTCAACAACAGAATTACTCTTGCTTTTCTCTGTAACTTGCCACTACATTTTATTTGCCATATCAATTCTTTGTTTTTAGCGTTAAATTACATTAATTCATTATACCAACATCTTATTCAATTTATGGGTATTTCCTATTATTTAGTATAGTTAATAGGATTATAATAACTTAATCAATCTCTTACCAGTTTTCAATCCTTGTGGCAATAATACTTACTTATAACTTTATTACTTGAATGAAGTGTACACTTGCACAATTGCATTAGTTATTTACACTCAACAAGTTTTTGGCGCCATTGCTGAGGATCAGCAACATTGGTGAAAATTTGATTTGTTATATTATTCATGTTATTTTTGTTAGAATAGTTAATTAGTATTTTATTTGATTTTTTTGGTTTTGTACTAGTGCATGAGAAGAAGTATTCAAGAGGATACAAAATATTGTTTTGATCCTGAGATTGAAAGGACATTAAAGAGAAGAAGGAAAGCATTAAGAGAAATAGAGAGGATTATAAATGATCCAATCAAATAAGATCAGGTACTCTAGAATGAAAGGAATGTTGATATTCCTCGAATCTTAGATGACAGTGATAGACCCATCAGATAACATATAGTGCCTACTTTAGGTGATTTAAGTCCAAGAATTATTAGGCTACATATTCAAGCTCAACACCTTGAATTAAAACCAGTAATGTTTTAGATGTTGTAGACGGTAGGGCAGTTTAGTGGTTTACCAACTGAAGATCCCAAATTGTACTTGGGACTTTTTCTTGAAGCCGGTGACTCATTCAGGTAGTAGGGTGTTCCTAAAGATGCCCTTGGATTAAAGTTATTCCCTTATTCATTGCGAGATCATGCCAGATCATGGTTGAATGCATTACCACCAAGTATGGTGGCATATTGGAATAAACAGTGTCAGAGATTTTTGCTTAGGTACAATCCTCCCAACATGAATGCCAAGTTGAGGAATGACATTACATGTTCAGGCAATCTGAAGGTGAGACATTATACGAAGTATTGGAGCGTTTCAAGGAATTAATTAGAAAATGCCTAACGCATAGTTTTCAGCATTGGACACAAATAGAAATGTTCTACAACGGATTAAATGCTTATACATGAACAGTGGTGGATGAATCTGCTAATGGGACATCGCTTGAGAAATCCTATAATGAAGCATACAAAATTCTAGAAAGAATAGCAAATAATGATTATTAGTACCCCACTACTAGATTTGTTACTAGTAGAAGAGTTGCTGGAGAAATGGAACTTGATGTGATTACATCATTAACAGCTCAGGTGTCATCTTTAACGAATATGATTAAAACTCTGAAAAGACCCTCTACAGTTTAGGAGATGAATGTTGCAAAACTAGCATGCGTATACTGTGGAGAAGATCATGTTTTTAATGAATGTCTATCCAATCTAGCCTCTACGTATTACATGGGAAATTTTAATTGTAGCAACAAAAATCCCTACTCCGACATCTACAATCCAGGGTGGAAGCAACATCCAAATTTCAGCTAGAGTAATAAGGGAATGGAAAATGCCAGCACTTTTAATAGACAGAATGTGGCTGGTGTACCACCTGGACACAGTTAACCAATGTCGCGGCAAAATGTACAACAAAGTTCGTCATCTTCAACATTAGCTATGGAAGCTTTATTAAAAGAGTATATAACTAAGGATGATGCAATTATTCAAAGCCAAGCAACTTCCTTAAGAGCTCTAGAGAATCAAGTGAGACAATTTGCCACTTCATTAAGCTCTAAACAACAAGGAGCATTGCCTAGTGACACAAAAAGTTCTAGATATAAAGGAAAAGAAAAATGTAAGGCCATAACACTCTGAAGTGGCACTCAGCTTCCAAGAGTTGTGAATGATCACTTGTCTGAGGAGGAAAGTTTCAAAGTTTCTAAAAGTACAACTTTCGAACCAGAAATGGAACAAACTACAAAAGATGGGAGTAGAAAAAAGCATATAGAAGCAAATTCATCTTGCCGAGCCAATACAAATGCCATGGCAAGGCAACCTCAAAAAATGGAAGGAAAGCCACGGCCACCTTTTCCCTAGCATTTCCAAAATTTGAAACAAGATGTTCAATTCAAGAAATTTCTTGAGTTCTTGAAGCAATTACACATCAATATACCTTTGGTGGAAGCATTGGAACAAATGCCTAACTATGTGCAATTCATGAAAGATATCCTATCCAATAAGAGAAGGTTAGGGGAGTTCGAAACTTTTGCACTTACTGAAGGGTGCAGAACAATGCTGAGGAACAAACTGCCACCAAAATTAAAATATCCAGGGAATTTCACTATACCCAGTTCGATTGGAAACCATTATGTAGGTAAAGCATTATGTGATTTAGGTGCAAGTATCAATCTAATGCCTATGTATGTTTCCAGAAAACTTAGGATAGGAAAGGCAAGACCTACTACAGTCACACTCCAACTAGCTGATAGATCATATGTCCATCCAAAAGGTAAAATTGAAGATGTACTGGTAAAAGTCGACAAGTTCATGTTTCCAGCAAATTTTATTATTCTAGAATGTGAAGCAGATAAAGAGGTACCTATAATACTTGGACGACATTTCTTAACAACTAGTAGAACATTGGTTGATGTACAAAAAAGTGAGTTAACCATGAGACTTAATGATCAACAGTTTACTTTTAATGTGTTTGATGCTTTAAAGTGTGCAAACCCAGATGAATAATGCCATGCTATAGAATTCGTTGACATTGTAATTCAAGAAGAATTTACAGGACATATGCACAACAATTTTGATGCAGACTCTGTCAAATTAAATGAAACAAATTTGACTGATAAATCTAAAGAACTGATAGAAACTCAGAACTTAAAAAATGGATGAAGAAGGGGCTTTGAATCATTAGATTTATCAATTCGCTCTTTCAACCCTCCTCGTTCATCAATAGAAGATCCATCGGTGCTAAATTTGAAGTCATTACCAATGCATTTGAAGTATGCTTATTTGGGGAAAAATGATACACTGCCTATAGTTTTTTCTTCCGAGCTTACAATAGACCAGAAGATGCAATTACTGGAGGTTTTAAAGAAATCCAAGAAAGCTTTAGGATGGTCAATTGCGGATATCAAAGAATTTAGCCCAACAATCTGCATGCAAAAAATAGTACTTGAAGATTGCCATGGCAAATCTATTGAATAGCAAAGGAGACTGAATCCTATCATGAAGGAAGTAGTTAAGAAGGAGATTATCAAATAGTTGGATGCTGGGATTATATAGCCAATTTATGATAGCTATTGGGTAAGCCCTATTCAATGCAAACCCAAGAAAGGAGGAGTCACAGTACTAAGCAATGATAACAACGAACTCATTCCCACACGTATTGTCACATGTTGGAGAGTTTGTATGGATTATTGAAAGCTCAACAAAGCAACGAAGAAGGACCATTTTCCTTTGCCTTTTATAGATTAGATGCTAGAGAAACCAGCAGGAAAAGCCTTCTACTATTTTTTAGATGGCTATTCATGGTACAACCAAATTTCCATATCTCCTACTAATCAATAAAAAACTACATTCACCTATCCTTATGGAAAATTTGCTTTCAGAAGAATGCCATTTGGGTTATGTGATGCTCCAACAACATTTCAGCATTGCATGATGGCAAATATTTTTTGACATGGTGGAGAAATTCCTTGAAGTATTCATGGATGATTTCTTGGTGTTTGGTGACACTTTTGAAGATTGCTTAAAAAATTTGGAGTCAGTACATTGCCGATGTCAAGAAACAAATCTAGTTTTGAATTGGGAGAAATGCCACTTCATGGTTTGTGAAGGCATTGTTTTGGGCCACAAATTTTCACAGCAAGGACTTACCGTCAACAAAGCAAAAATATAAGTCATTGAAAAGTTGCCACCACCCACTTCAGTGGAAGGAATCAGAAGCTTCCTCTGGCATGCTAGATTTTATCGTTGCCTCATAAAGGATTTTTCTAAGATATCAAAGCCTCTATGTCAATTCTTGGAGCAAAATAGACCATTTCATTACGATATGCTCAAAGGCGTTCGAAGAGTTAAAGGAACGATTAACTACAACACCTATAGTCATTGCACCAAACTGGACTCTACCATTTGAACTAATGTGTGATGCAAGTGACTTTACTGTTGGAGTAGTGCTAGGGCAAATAAAAGTCAAGATGTTTCATGCTATATATTATGCCAATCGTACGCTGACAGATTCACAGCTCAATTACACCACCAAGAAGAAAGAATTGTTAGCAGTGGTGTTTGCCTTTGAAAAATTCAGATCTTATTTAGTAGGCACCAAATTCACAGTTTATACAGACCATTTTGCCATCAAATACTTGGTGACAAAGAAAGAGGCCAAACCTAGACTCATTAGATGGATATTACTGCTGCAGGAATTTGATTTGGAAATCAAAGATAGGAAAGGCACTAAAAATCAAGTGGTTGATCACTTGTCATGACTGGAAGCAGGGAATGAGTATGGTAAGAGTCAAATGATTAAAAATGAATTTCCTGATGAGCAGATATTATTAGCTATGTCATTGCAATGGTTGCTAACATTGTTAACTTTCTAGTCAGTGAGTTACTGCCACCTGCACTCAATCATCAAGGACAAAGGAAATCCCTTCATGATGTTAACCAATATTACTGGATGAGTCATTTCTATTCAAGCAGTGTGCAGATCAAGTAATTCAAAGATGTACTCTAGATGATGAATTTCAAAGCATCCTACATCACTATCATTCTGCACCTTATGGTGGACATTTTAGAAGCATGAGAACTACTGTAAATGTTCTTCAATCTGGTTTTTATTGGCTCATCATGTTTAAAGATGCTAATGATTTTTGTAAAAAATGTGATCGCTGTTAAAGAACTGGTAACTTATCAAGAAGACACGAGATGTCGCTGCAAAATATTTTAGAGGTGGAATTATTTGATGTTTAGGGAATTGATTTCATGGGCCCATTTCCACCATCCTGGGGAAAATCTATATTCTTTTCACTGTGGATTATGTCTCCAAATGGGTTGAAGTTGTGGCTTTACCTACAAATGATTCCAAATCAGTTATGAGATTCCTGCATACAAATATTAGTGATGGAGGCTCACATTTTGACTGTAGATTAGTTGCCAACTCTTTGAACAGATATCGGGTTAAACATAAAATTGCCACGGCATATCACCCCCAAACAAATGGACAAGTTGAAATTTCCAACAGAGAAATCAAGTAGATTCTGGAGAAAGTTGTCAATCCCAACCATAGGGATTGGTCAGTATGGTTAGATGAAGCCTTATGGGCTTATCGCATAGTTTTCAAGATATCATTGGGAATGTCACCTTTCAAGCTTGTCTATGGTAAACCATGTCATTTGTCAGTTGAGCTAGAATAGAAAGCTTTTGGGCAATTAAGAAACTAAAAATGGGCTGGGGTATTGTTGCCACTCATCACCTACTAGAGCTTAATGAGATGGATGAATTTCGAGCTCAAGCTTATGAGAATGCGAGACTATACAAAGAAAAGACAAAGCACTGGCAAGACAATAAAAATTTTCCACGGCAATTTGTACCTGGACAACAAGTCTCACTTTTCAATTCCAGACTTAAACTATTTCCTAGAAAATTAAAGTCGAGATGGTCTGGACCATTCGAATTCAAGCATATATATCCTCATGGAGCTGTCGACGTTAAAGATGGAAAAACAAGATCCACTTTTAAACTCAATGGTCAATGCTTGAAACACTATTTTAGAGCTCCTATACTGCGTGACAAAACTTTCATTTCTCTTCGAAATAATTAAAATTTCCCTCCTCCATTTAAACTTTTCTTCATTTAATTTTAATTTTAATTTTATTTTATTATTCATTAAACTCATTTAATTTTTTTCCTTCTTGTTACAGGTTTTTCTTTGGGCCAGAATAAGCACAGTTTGAAGCCATTAGCCCAAATTATTTTAATCCTACAAATTTGTGCTAATTTCATTTCTTTTTCTCACTAAATTTTAATTTTTTTTGCCTTATTAGCACATGATTGAGGCCAATCTTATCGCACACGTCACAATTTCTTCTCCCCTACGTTATAACCTAGTCAATTCAGTTTTCTTCCATATTTTCATCCCATTTTGTTTTGTTTTTTTTTTTTTGCTTTTACTCTCTCTTTCACTCATAACTGAAATAAAATCTCACTTTTTTTCATTTTTCAACTGTCTATATTCTCTTCAATGGCTTCTCAAAAGGTTTTTGCGTCAACCTTTACCTCTCCACACACTTTCTCTGGTAAACTTGCTGAGGAGAAATACAATAAAAATATTTCCAAACGATCATTCTGAATGGAAAAAGGATTCCTTTTTCAAGATGCTCCCTTCATGGGGTATACACAGCCTATTTCATCAATTTTCGAAAAGCATGGGTAGGGAATCTTCTGCCTCCATCCTGATGATGTCTTCCTAAAGGTAGTGAAAGAGTTTTATGCCCACATTACCTCTCTTGAAAATGCATTTATATATATGTGTGGTGCATCAGTTCCATTTGATGAGGACTCCATCAATGCTCAATATAAATTGTTCGAAGGTCTTAATGAGCATGCTAACTTTGTGAAGACAATGTCCCCAAATCGTTTAGCCCAGGTTCTCATTGATTTTTGTGTGGAAGAAACACAATGGTCAATCTCAAGAAATAATTGTTACACCATCGATAGAATCTCATTGAAGCCTCAATGCAATATTTGGTACCATTTCTTAAAAACTTATCTCATTCCTTATACACATAATGCTACAACCTCTAAGGACGGACTATTGCTTCTCCACTCCACAATGGTGGGCCAAAAGATTAAAGTTGGAAAAATTATCTTTTGTGAGATTCATTGCTGTGCCCAAAAAAATGCTGGCACATTAAATTTCCCCTCAATGATCAGTGTACTCTGCCAAAGAGTCAAGGTTCCCTTGTCACAAAATGAAGACCACCTTCCTAACAAAGGGGCTATTATGACGCACATTGCATAGAAACTGGCTGGCGAGGAAATCCCAAGGCAAACTAGCACACCTCTATCTTCTCCCCTTATTCTGCTGCCCCCTCGACTTCTTACACTGAGTTTATACAGCGAATGATTGAAGTTGTAGAAGGTTTTAAACAGCAATTTTGTGTGTTGGAAAAATATTACAAAATGCTTGTCACTGACTTTGGCAAAGCTCAAGAGGAAATGGCCATCTTTTGAGGATATGTCTATCAACATGATATTGCCATTCGTAAATCCCTGCAAAAGAATTTCTCGCGCCTAATGCCAACATTTCCTTTTTTTCCTAAGGAATTACTATTAAATCTTGAAGTAGAAGATGAAGAACCCACTACTGCCCCCACGCACAACCAATTCCTAGAACAAGATGAAGCCAGGACAGAATCTATCCACATTGAATCTGATGATGATGGAAGGGATACCACTCAAACTACCACACCTGCACCACAGTCCAAAGCCTCTATGATTGCCTAGGAACATACGGTTCATCAACTAATTGATGAAATCACAAAGTTCGATTTAGATGATAAGGAGGGAGAGGTGGCCATCAACCAACTTAAGAGAAAAATATTTAAGAAGGCTGCTGGTAAAACCATTCAAGCTGACAATAATGACCAGGATAGGCCGCGACGTTACAAGAGAGATGCAAAGAAATCCAGCCAACCCATGTGAAGTAATTTATTTCCCCTCCAAGCTTTGGTTTTTATTTTTTCATGATCCTTCATTTTAGTTTTTATCTATTTCCTGCATTTATGTAGATTTTATTAATTTTACTTTGTCATTTCATGCATTGAGGACAATGCATCCTTTAGGTTTGGGGGTGTGTTGTGCATATATATTGCATTTTCATAATGTTCAACTACCATTTAACTATCGGATCATGTGAGTATATAGTTATCAATGATGTTCTATGAGGATAATAACTCTTCTTTGTAAACTTAGAAAATATGGTGATAGTTGTTTAGACATGTTTAGCATAGGATAGTTGTTGAAAATAACTTTCTAAAAGTAGAATAATTGAAATATAAATGCAATTAGGTTATAGTAGCATTCTTTGAATAAATTTAGGACTTCTTGACCTAATTTCAGTATAGTTATAGGGTAAAATTTTGTCATGGTAAAATAATATGAATACTCCAATGTTTGAACTAGTTGAGTAGGTCAATAATATTTTGTTTGCTCCATTATATTGTTGACAAAAAAAACGAGTTCAAATATTTGTGCTTGTTAAAAATATATATGTACATATTCTAAGGACACTCCATTGAATCTTGAGGCTAAATTGCTAAGAAGGTAGTTATTTGCTTCATCCATCTTTTTAGTAAAATTTTTTTGTTTCATGAGTGATTTATATTAAAATTGTGACATGATATAATACGTGGCAGTTTAGTGTATGCTCCTAGGAAATTTTATGTTGAAAATTGAATAATTGCCTAACAAAACTAAGTTTAGGAGAGGGAAAACTAAGTATATTTAAAGAGATCTGCTATAGTTTTACTTGTTGAAATATTTAGAAAATTTTACCTTTAGGAACTATTTTCTGCACTGCATTTGCTAAATAAGTTTACAACAATTGTAAGCATTTTTTTCTTTGTTTCAGTAAAAAACTGTTGAGAATAGAGGTACATGATATGCTTATTATGATTTGACAGTACATTTGGTGGCTGATTATTTTGGCAATTCCATGCATTCATGCATATTTAAACATCATTTTCTTGAGGACAAGCAATAATTTAGGCTTAGGGGTGTGATAACTCTTGAAAAGAGTTATATTTAAGGCCTCTAAATAGAATTAATTGGTTGTAATTAAGTGACTACATTTACATTTTTAGGATATTTTTAGAACATTACATAACAAAGCTTGAATTGTGATACAATGGTCATTATTTGTTACTTTTATCACTTGGGGAGTAAAGGTGTGGGTTTCTGTGCATACAGGTGTAGGAAGAGCAAGATGATGAAGAGGGAAAATAAGGGAAGTGAAACATTACTGTGGCAATTGGTAAGATTGATTGCTAACAGAATTTCCATGGCAATTCTAGGAAGATGACTCAGCACTCTATCCATGTCACTCTCAGCTAGCTGGACATGTACTAGAAAAACCAACCTGAAAAGAGGAATGAAAAATGTGTGCTGAGGTAGGACGGATCTACCCAATAAAAGAAAGGGAAGAGACATCTATCCTTGATTCATGTACGATCGGAAGATAAAAGAGAAGCTGAAGTGTGGCGAGAAATCTGCTTTTAGTTTTCCTAATTTTTATGATTCGAACTTCTTTAAATGTTGATGAATGATTTAAATTTTATGTTTATTTTTCCACCCATGAACTAAATCTTTTCTGGGTTGGAGTTATTTGGGTGGATTTTTATCATCTTTAATGCTAATGATTTGATATTGCCTATATGATTATTTCATTCGATTTATGTCTATTTTAAATACATGCATGTAAGCTTTAAACATAGCTGATTGTATGTTGTGTTCATAGATGTATTTTTAATTCTGAGAAGGTTAAATATATTGGATTTAGAATCGTTTGATGCAAGCGAATATTGGACAGAATATTCGTAGCACTCTAGGCATAGATGTTGCGAGTAGAAGAACATTAATTTCAGTTATTAATCTAGAGTTCTGTAGACATACAGTAACTTAGATTTTTAGCTTAAAATCTAGCTATCGAAAGAGGTAGGTTAAAGTAGTAACTCTCTGACTAGTTGATTAGACAATATTTTGCCATGACATTATTTTGGTATGAGCATTTCACCTGAATAATTACAACCCTATTCATTCAACAATAAAATTACTCTTGCTTTTCTCTGTAATTTGCCACTACATTTTATTTTCGATATCAATTCTCTATTTTTAGCATTAAATTACAATAATTCATTATATCAACATCTTATTCAATTTAAGAGTATTTCTTGTTATTTAGTATAGTTAATAGGATTATAATAACTTAATCAATCTCTTACCAATTTCTAATCCCTATGGAGACGATACTTACTTATCACTTTATTACTTGAATGACATGTACACTTTCACAATTGCATTAGTTATTTACACGCAAAAATACATTATTCCCTTTGATCGAAATTGGAGACATCATGTACGACCTCTTCCAATGGAGTACTTGCTTAGGATTTTTTCCAAAAAAAATTCTTTAATTCATCAAATTGTAAGCTCTAGCATAAGCAATTTTTGGTTCTCCATGATCTACCGTTGATCATATAATCCCTCCTAGTATATCTATTCTTCATCACATAGGTTCATCAAATATCCATCCCTCTTGTACGTATACTTTCTCGGCTTAAGTGTGAGTTCATTCTAACACTTAGGTTACTAGCCTTTGTAATTACGACTCCATTAGTTTGCCGAATCTCCGTACAACTAACTCAATTTGGATAGTTCGTACACAGACCTATAAAAATAAATATTCATAATTAAATCAACAAAGTAAATAAGAAATACTAAAATAAAAAATTTACTTAACTACAAAAATTTAAAATATTTTTTTTGCACACTAAAATAAAATAAAAGTTAGAACACTATCTAGCTTGTTTGCCTTTCGATTAATATTATTTTACAATAATCAATCTAATAAAAATTTCACCATCGCAATCCCTGGTAATGATGCCAACAAGTTGATCGCCTATAAACGTGTTATCATTTATAGTATAAATATCACACAAAAAATATATAAAATTAAACCGGCAGTGTCCGCAAGTGTACAGGTCAAATTGTACTCTAGTAAAGTTTACAACGAAATACTTGTAAGTATTTCGAGGATCGTACCCAAAGAAGTGTAGATTGAAGAAAATCTTATTAAATTAATTATAGAAAATAATTACTAATCTAATCGAGTCACGAATTAGTAGTGTGCATCCAAATTATTGTTTTAATTAAACTAATTAAATTAGTAAACCTAAATTAACCTAATAGAATTTCCTATTCCTAGTGTTGACACTCCGAGGCTCTAACCTATGATCGATTAAATCCCTAATTATCTAATTAAATAATTAATTATTGTAGATTGAGTTATTTATCACCCTTAGTGAAGAACACTTTTTCAGTCTCATCTTCATTAAGGATTACCACCTAAGTCACCATTCCAGTCTCTTCTTAGGCATACAGATACCCTTCTGGTCTCATCGCTTGGCACAACTTATACACGATAGGATACCTTTCCGGTCTCACCTATCTCGATATTATATCAGGGGTGTCACTCCCCAATATAATAAGTACTCTTGAATAAATAACCAATTCCAGATAAACAATCTCTTTTCTTATCCTTTATTTGTACTTTTTTCAAATTGTTTGTCTTTACTTTCATCCATGTCCACCAATTTAGGTGAACACATCTACACATATCACATAATAACTTAATAAAAATAAGGACTCAAGGGACCTAGCCTGGTCGAACGTCATGCATATAAGGGGTATTCCCTCCAATTCCTATGTCAAGAGGATCAACTAAACCGTGCTTTGATACCACTAAAATTGTAACTCCCTTGCCCAACCCGATCGCCGAGTCTGGTTATGTAGTGTCACAATTGAACCAGTTTGATCTAATACTTTAATCAAAATATTTTCCATAAGAATTTATTACTTTATTATAGATATTTCTTACAACAAGAATCTTAAACCAAACATAATTTTACTACCTTGAAATTTTAAATTCTAAGAAAACTACTTATTTAAAAATATATCTAACCCTGAGGCAAAGCCTCTGAAGGTACCCCTTTTATGTGCATGACATCTTACTGACAATGTTCTTTGGTTTTACAAGGTTTCCCTTGGCCCCTCCTCAAGATCCTTATTCACCCAATGAGTCCTGCAAATATAGGCCAAAAATCCTGTAAGTTCAAAAGAACTTAGTGAGTTTCTTTACTATATTACTTAAAAATAGACCCTATCCTAGAAAGGTATTAAATTAAAAGAAATTAAGCACGTTTAACTCCTCGATCGTTTTAAGAAGATTTACCTTAATATGGAATGGCGGTCTCTAAATCATTTTCGGAGCTTGCCTATTGGCAAATAGATTGTTAAGTGATCTTCCTTTAGTCGATCTTATAGCCATCCGATTAGTTTGGTGGGTTCTCAAATGTCTCGCTATAATTGCAAACTCTGTCCTTTCTTCACATATATTCTTTCTTTCATCCATCCCCTATACAGGATATCCATCTACTCATAACTTTTATATTTAATCCTTAATGAAAAATTTTGATGGTCAACTACTAGTATGAATCCTGTTTTCCACCATGTACTTATAAGGTTGTTCTCTTAAACTTCCATCCTAAGGACCCTTTAGTTATGTCTTCTTTGGAGAACATTCCTAATCTAACTAGTCCTTGGTGGACTCCCTTTTCTTACTATAGTCTTGAAGAGCTTGCTAAAATCCCATTGGTAAGGTTAACTAATGAGGACCCATGCCACTCTAGCAAACTTAATCTCATTTCCTACACTCGGGTTAAAAAAGTGGTTCGGATTACTTCCTCGTAACCCGCCCTATTTGCGTTAGTTTGCTTTTAAGGTGTAACATGTTCGTCTGTTGTGGACTATTTTGGCCTACAGTATCCAGCAGACTGTTATCTGAACGACCATTTGAGTCTACAATTTCTCTTATATAATGGTTCCGTACGAAACTAACTCTATGAGAGGTATACTCGTAATAGATTCTCCTCAAAGAGGAATAGTCTTGACAGATAGAACTGTCACTTGGATAAATCCTTAGTACTACATCTTTCTATCAATAGTTTCCAACTAAATCCCTCTTTCATTTACTTATATACAAGGCATTACTGTCACATAATTCGCCTACCTAATTCTTAATGGTTTACCACTATATGCCCTACCGGCTTCCACATTTACCGTTTTGGCAGACTTTTCCCATTTTTATTACTTTTTCCTTTTTCGATGAATTCTTCAATCCCACTGGCTAGCTATCGCTTGCCAACACTTGTCTTTTTCTTCCAACCTTTTTTCCTCGTTGCGTGATTTTTCGCAATTACTGTCCTGACGGACTACCCCATTTTTATTATCCCAGCGAACTACCCCCACGTTTATTGCCTCGACGGACTCCATATGATGTCATAGCCGAGCTATGGTCTTACACATCCTACCCCATGTTTAATGTCTTGGTGGACTCTCTATGTTGTCATAGTCGAGCTATGGTCTTACACATTATACCCCATGTTTAATGTCTTGGCGAACTCTCTATGTTGCCATAGCCGAGCTATGGTCTTATACATTATACCTCATTACAGCCCATCCATTCCACCTCACTTTTAAGCTTGATGCTTGAACACCATAGTGTCCATTCTGTAAGGCCTGGAGCTTCGCACATAACAGTCTGCACCCAATATTTTTGGGTTGCGGTAAACAAAAATTACATTTCAAAAAACCATTCATCCAAACCTATACATCGCCAAATCCTAACTTCATCTAACCCATAAAAAGTTTTCCCTCTGTACTCTACCGTTATAAACATGCATTTCGTAAACATATTATAATGGAGTACGCTACTTTTTTTAACATGGAATTATAACCATTTCATGCATATCAGAATACATTTGCAGATATCATATACCTACACAATCTTATACATACAACATATTCTCAATCAGCAAAGGTCAAACATCATTACAAAACTCTCTCTGAACTCAACATAGATTCATGCCAGCCATACAACATCCCAGGAATGGAGTTTATAAACTCACCTGATGCTTCTTTACCTCATCAGCTTAGCTTTTTCGAATGCCAAAGCTTTCATTCTCCTGGCAGTTAAGCATGACAACCAAAGTCAAAAATTAAACTTAGCATTCCATCTTAAAAACTCAATTTCCAGGAACATGCAGAACCCCTCAAAGGTTCTAAAAATTTTTAACTTCATTTCTTAAATTTACAAACACCAAAAGACTTAGAACCTTACCAACTTGTTGGATTCTCTACTTTTATGACTCAAACCTCATGATCACCACTCCATATAGAGCTTTCTATAATTATCTCTTGTTCGGAGAAACCAAAGAAGAAGATGAAGAAGAGAAGAAAATAAAACATAATTGAGAAGAATTCAACTTGGGAATTCACTTTTCAACTACTTATAGCCCTTCATGCACGATCTTCAACCTTATAAAAATCATCCATTAGTAATCAATTTGTCTCCCACTAAAGAACCAATAGGTTCTCATTCTACTGAACCAGAATCGAAACTCAACTATGTCCAAATTAGCCATAAGATTTTCTTGATTTTTCAGTAGAAACCACCAACTTATGGTTTCTTTTAATTTAACCCCCAATTATTCCTAAATTTAGACTTATGTTTCTATGACCACCTATACACGTGTTATTGTTTATAGTATAAATATCACACCAAAAATATATAAAATTAAATCGGCGGTGTCTGCAAGAGTACGGGTCAAATTGTATTATAGTAAAGTTTACAACGAAACACTAGTAAGTATTTTGAGGATCGTACCCAATGGATTGCAGATTGGAGAAACTCTTATTATGTTAATTATAGAAAATAATTACTAATCTAATTGAGTCACATATTAGTAGTGTGAATCCAAATTAATATTTTAATTAAACTAATTAAATTAATAAACCTAAATTAACTTAATGGAATTTCATATTCCTAATGTTGACAATGCGAGCCTCTAGCCTATGATCGATTAAATCCCTAATTATCTAATTAAATAATTAATTATCTTAGATTGAGTTGTTTATCACCCTTAGTTAAGAATACACTTCCGGTCTCATCTTCACTAAGGATTACCCCCTAAGTCACCATTCCATTCTCTTTTTAGGCATATGGATACCCTCCCAATCTCACCAGTTGGCACTAGTTATACATGACAGGATACCCTTTCAGTCTCACCTATCTCGATGTTCTATCAAGGGCGTCACTCCCTAATATACTAAGTACTCTTTAATAAATAATCACTTAACAAATAAACTAGTTTATTAACCGAAACATGCAAGATATGAAATAAACGCAATAATCTATTCAATTATTCATACAAACGCTAATTGGTAAGGTTAACGAAAATATAAATAAAAGAATAATAGATAGAAGAAAGCTCATGAATATATATTGAAGCGCGGTGTCAGAGCAATCTCCGCTTACAATTGTCTTCACATCAAAATAGAAAAGTTTCGACTAAACGAACATGAAAAAAATATAAAGAAAACTGAATAAGAAAAATTATTTGTCTAAGTTTGCACACAATTTTTGTGACCCTAAGGTTGCTTATATAGGCAACAGGTACTTAGTGACCATTCAACCAAAGATACACTGATATACCAATTAATACAATGTTCTGATAAATGATAGGGTCTAAATGAAGAAATTTCCCAAAAGTGTCGTCCAAAGAATCAACCATATTTTGGCCTTCCATCGTCGCATCTTCGTGACATGGGAAGGCTCCTCGTCACAATGCCACCATCGTGAATGCCCTTCTATATTCACTGCGTCATCGTGACGAGAGGAAGCTCATCATCACGGCGTTAAGTGTATTTCTTGCCTTGGCAACTTCGTTAGCCTACTGGGCTCCCTTGTCTCATAGTTCGATCATCAACTTTTGTATTAATGGACCTAAATTGGCATCCTACACACTTAATTAGCTCATTAGTCACTCATGAGGCCCAAGTCAGCCTTACGGGTTATCAAAACAACAAAAAAATGCATAAAAACACTTATTTTATTAATATTTAATTCCCAACCTACTAATATAAAAAAATGTAATAGTTAATTATAAAAGTGTTAGAAAACAAGCTCATCAAGTGCAAAAATGACCTAAAATAACTACTACATTTGACGTCAGGTCACCCAAGCCGATAATTTTGTGGACAAACCACTAATTCTTGAGCGTGGATTCAATCTTTCCACGCAATTATTTCACAATCCGATCATAACCAGGGTCAACCGATTAAGGTGGTCCCAATTTTTCCAACAACCTTTAAAATAGACTATGATATAGATTGTACAAGAATTTTACGCGAATTTCCTAGAGGGACAAGGCAACAAAGTCTTTGTGCGAGGCACTTTCAAAGATGCCTCCTCTGTTGCAACGGAGACATTTCATAGGACTTCTCACGATACCTCGAAATTTTACGAAAATTTACAAAATAGTGAGGTGGAATACGATGAAATAATAAAATTTTTAATCAAAGGCAGAGGTACATGGGTCCTTCGGACTATAACCAAAGAACCGTTAAGGTTCGAACAATCAATTATGACCCCAGAGGCCAAAATGTGGATGTATTTTATTAGCGCAAAATTGTTCCCTGCTCAGCACGTCACAGAAGTTACCCATGATTGTGCTTTTTTATTATATGCTATCTTGCAGGGTTGGTAGATCAACGTGGGAGACAAGATCCTCGCAAACATGCGGCAATGTGTCGGAGGGCACACATGAGGATTCCCATATTTGCACTTAACTACAGAGATGTGCAGGAAGACGGGTGTAGCGATTGATCTTGAAGAACCGACTTGCCCACCAAAAAGGGTGTTAAACGAAATCATCTATGAGCAGTTCTATAGCCTACACATCAGTCACGTAGAAAGGTGAAATGAAATGTTTATGGTAAGTTTCCATTTATTTTCATATATTTCTACTTTTATCTTGCAATATTGTTAAATATTCATTATAAATTGGACTCAAGTATTTTTTTCTGAACAAAATCTTATAAATAATTTAGTAAAGAGTAATAAATAATTTAACATATTATAGCTTAACTTATAATTTTCTTATATTTACAATAATTATTAACAATAAGTATTTTAATCAATTATTTAATAATATGTTGATTTTTAGAATGCTAAATAATTAAAATTTTAAGTTTTTACAATATTAATTTAAATAAATGAAATTATAATATGTTATCAATACATATTAAAATTAATAATTTATTAAAATAATTTCATAAAAATGAAACAAATTTTAAATATTTTTATACAAATGAGACAAATTTTAATGATATACAAATTTAGTTGTATATAGCATTTAATTTTATAACATTTCAACAATGCTAATATTTAGAAAATAATAACAAACTAATATAGATATTTAATTATTAGAATAATAATTTTGTATTATGATAAATATATAAATTAAAAATTATTATTGAAAATAAAGGTGAATTAATATAAAATTCATATCAATTCGCTTTTTCAATGGCATTTATCATGTATTGAAAATTTAATCTTTACGAGTTCATTTAAAAAAAAGTCTATCCATTTAGGCAATTTTATATTCATCTTTGCATTTTAATTTAATCTATCAAACAACAAGATGAGTTGATTGACATATGTCTAGTATTAATATTACACTATTAGCATTAATAGTAATTTGCATTTAAAAAAATTGGCGACAGAGTAAAAACCAAATAGGAAAGTTTATAGCACAATTTCTCGAGCTATAATGTGGTCATTCCTATCCTCCCGCATCATAGTTAGTAGATCTTTTAGTAAAATAAATAAATAAATAAATTTTGAATCATTAGAGAGTAAATCAAACCCAAATTATGAATCATTAATTGGGTATTCATCTATTTAAAAAATAATCTCATTTTGAAAAAATTGTCCTAATTAAAATTTTCATTATTTTCTTCAAGTCGTTTGGTTATTTTTTGTTTTGCCTAGCAAGGTGCTAGCCTCCGGGTTAGTTATCGCCTGCCTTTTTTTCCCCCCACCAATCGTTTCTTGCTCCTACTCATTCACTCCACATGTCTTCTCCTTTTTCAATTTACAAATTCATTTTGTGGGTATATTTGTTGTCTTCACAAGTTGTGATTGATAGATAACAGTGTCTACCGTTTGCTAAAACTACACCGCCCACCAGCAATTTTTCTTGGAAAGTGGGTGGCTTTTCGTCAGTTTCTTAATTTATTTCTATTTTGAAAGTATTTCAAAATAACAAATGATTTCATAAGTCGATTTGAACTAGTGTTATCTTAAGTTTTATATGTTTTTTTTCTATTGTTTAATAAATTTTCAGTTTTAAAAGTTTTTGCCTATTTTTATAGCACATTTTTTAGTATTGTTTATACATATAACCTTAATTTTACAAATGATTTTAGGGATAGTTTTGTTGATGTCTCTAATTTGGTGAATGCTCGACTCTTTTACCGATTTTTGCTCGTCACTTTAGACCATCCGGGGCTAATTTCTTTATCGTATTAAGGGCTTGCAATTATTCCAAATATGTCATGTTTGAGTTGTGATAAAATAAATTGTCAAATTATCATAATAGCTTATTGATGTTGAGGCTAAAACCTCTATTGTGTTGATAGAACTTATTCTTTAGAATCTACACAAGTATTTGTTATTTAATAATTTATTTTAAAAAGAAATAATCTCATTTAGAATTATTGATATAAGAAAATAGAAAATATTAATAAATGAATCGAAATTTTTTAAAGCTCAGCAATTAAATTTAGAATCACTTTCCATTTAACCGAAGAAATTTGATCTTGAAATAGAGGGCACGTTTCTACAGTTTCTACTCATAACTTTCTATTCTATATGTGTTGAACAAGCAACTGAGATACACCGAAGAGAAGGGGATCGAACCAAAAAAGAAAAGGAGACCGAAGAGAAGGGAAGAGGAAGAGACCATATAGGCTATGTTCTCGACCCCGTGAAACCATCTTGTTGTTGTCATTTGTAAATAAGTTAAAACCAAATCTATTTACCACCAAGAACAAAACCCAGAGCTTTCTTAAGGCAGGTGGTTTGGTTTTGGTTTCTTCAATTATGCAATTCTATAGATGGCGTAACCTCTTTCTACTCAAGAGTTCCTTGGTTCCAGCTTTCTTACCTGCAAAACAAACGGCTACTGTTGCTACAACCCATGCCGTTTCATTCCATTCCACCCGTTTTACCTGTGAAAAATGGAAGAGCAAATGGAATTTTGTCAGTCTTTTCCGTTTTCCTTGGTTTATAAGTTTTTTTTATACGTTGAATTCTATGGGTGAGTTTGGGGGGAGGGTTCGGATTTTATTTTAATTGAATAGCTTTGAATAGGATATTCCCAATTGCAAGTTCATGAATTTGTATAAGAATTAAGAAGGAAAAAAAACGGGTTTCAATGTTTTCATGATTGGTTTATGTTAAAAATCTCTGCTTTGTGATTTTTGATTGATCTGTTCTGCCAATGGAGCAAATCGCTTTATTGTTAACTAGATATCGTATACTCTTTATGCTTACTGTTTGTAATGTTCAACCTTATTCCCCGTATTGTCTGGCCCTATGTTTGATCAAAGTAAGTTGTCTTCTGTGTGAACAATTATTTCTACATCTTTCCCTCTCTGGACCAAGAACGGCTTAGAATTGAGCTATAGGCGTATTAAAATTTTGGTTTAGGAATTAGGACAAAGTCTGTATGTCTTTTCTTATACAAGAATGTTTGGCAATTAAAGCTATTTTTGCAGGATGAAAGAAGCACTCGACAACCAACTAAGGTATGCAGCTTTGGGGCCTTAATACTTGTGGAATTGTTTGTGCGTGTATCTCTTAATTTTCTTGATCCTATTGCATGAGATAGGTGTGTCTTAGTATTGATATTGTTCTTGGCTGGGCTCAGTCGGTGCATGATTTCGGTGTGCTAAGAGCAGTTTTCGAATCTCCCTTAACCAAAGTAAAATAGTAAAAAGGAAGATAGGCAATTTTATGATAACTTTTAGTAGACTAAATGCAAGTTCAAGTCTAATAGCTGAGCTATAGTCATTGGATTTCTAGGTTTATGCTTGTTCTGCTTAGGCTGGGAATGTTCCTATCTTCATTTAGTGCAAATAGAAACCTAATGCACCTCAGGTCACCATGAGTACTTTGAATGTTTACATTGATCGTGTGGTGGACATTATCTACTAATAGGTTAAGATATTGCTATTTGTTAATTTCATTCTTCCTAAGTTGCTTCGTATGAACATTTTGTCTTCTTCTGTCAGTTTACTTTCTTTATTTGTTTTTCAAAAATAGAACTTCTCTGGCATTTCAAATATTGTATGCAGAGTTACGTAAGATATGCAATGCGTCAAAAGCGAGCTGAAACAAAAAGAGCTTTGAGAAACCTTCTCTTCAATAGCGATGCCTCAACTATTTCATTTCAGGTAAACTTTTCTGGACTCTTGATTGTTTATGAACCCTTATCTTATTGAAGGTGTGGTTCCGTTGTTTATTTTATATTCACAGTGTAATTTTGGTAAAAAGTTCAGATTTATCATTTTATATGGTTTTATTTGTTTATTCTGATTTACCAAGGATTTTTTACATTATTTTGCAAACAATTGACCAACATTCTGCCCAATGCTTTGGAGTTTCTATTGCAAGAGTCCAATCGATATGGTTTAATTCTGCTTATGCTAAAAGTACTACAACTCTTTGAGTGTTCTGTAAGTAAACAGACTACAAGTTGACCCAATTGTAAATGTTTTGACATGTTGGTTAACAAATGAAATGGGTTCTAGGTCCTAAAAGTATGTTGATTATGTAAAGGACCTTGGATAAACTCCAGTTTTGTACTAAATCTGCAGGGTTTATGGATTTTAGTGGATTTTGTGTTATGTTTCCTAGATATGGATTGAGTCACCGAACGGTTTACAACTAAGTCACGTTGAGAAGAGGGATTATCTTCATTTTTCTTGTTTTTTGAGCGACCTATCCTGTATAGAGTTCAACTTGTCGAAGGGAGTTGATACCTTAGAACTCGTTAGACAGAGATCCAAATCTCATAGGTTAAGTATAAATTCTGCTGATCTTATTAATAGGAAAATAGCTCTCTTAAATAGAGATTTACAGACTTGTATACTAGTAAAATATGATAAGTAAGGAAACTAGTAAAATATGATAAGTAAGGAAACTAGTAAAATAGGGAAGACTCCTAATTCATAGGCATACTGCTAATATATTGGGATTCTTTAAAGAAGATTCCTTATTCAATAAATATTCTATTTATGCTAATTTTTACTAATTGATTTACTTCTTGTGCCTGCTATAAGTGTCCCTAACATTTTTCCCTCTTTAGGCAAATCATTTTATCTAGGATAGTGCATCTGAATTATTCTTTTCAGTGGAGCTAATATTGGATACTGTTCTTCTAAGCAAAAGTATGAAGGTGACCAACCTACATCTATAGTTGGCTCATAAACCACATTTCTTGTTTTGGCATTTTCACTCATGTTTACATTACAGAAGAAGTTGTAATCGACTAATAGCAAGCCAAGCTGGAATTTTTCTTGGTCGTCAAAATAAGTGCATGCCTTGGAATTAATTTTAATTTGTTCATTATTTGCATTGCTGTAATTCAAATGTAATCTAAAATTATAGTTTTATTGTTTCATACTACGTTCCTATAAAATATCCAAATAGGCTCTGATTATAGAAGAAGCCTATGGTTTTAGTTAGGCCATTGAAAGAGTGAGGTCACAGCCTTTCAGAAATGGCTAATGACAGGTTTGATCTCATTCTGTTAACCCTAATTTTCATTTATTTAATCAGTAATCTCAAGTGTATGGGATGAATACCTTTATCCTGCTTCTCCATTACATTATACGAGAGACTGAGCTTACACATTTCATTAGTTCCTGAAATTACAATATAAAGTAATGCATGCCTTTGCTTGTTTCTAGGATGATGATCCAATATGGAAATTTGATAGGACAGAAGGTTGGGATTCAGATGGCTCTGTTAAGAAGTGGCAGTCGAGGTTTTCTGGCCAACATACTAGGAAATCTAACCATAAAAAAAGTAAACATGAGCTTCCACTTCCATTTTTATTACTGTCATATTTTTGTCTCTTTAAGTGATTTTTTCAAAGCCTCTTTTATGCACTGTTTTCACAGCTGAACTGGGCATATTTTAAACCCAGCAACACTCAGATCTTTCCGTTCTTTTTTTTTAACTGTGTAGAAGTCTTAGGAGAAAAAATTTGGATAATCTTTACTTTCAAATTTAATTTCTTTCTTTTTGTTAGGAAAAAATTGGAATGGAAAGCAATATATTAGGGTTATTAAGATTAATCAATTTTAGGTATTTAACCAAGAAAAAATCACAATTCTTTTAGAATGAAATAGTCGGCCAATTTTTCAATCTAAGAAAAACAAATGCCTAATACCCAAATTGATTAATCTTAATAACCCTCTAATATTTTAATTTCCATTCCAATTTTTTTCTAAAAAAAGAAATTAAATCTGAAAGTAAAATTGTCCAAAATTTTTCACCTGATACTTCAATTACGATGAAAAGAAAAAAAGAAGGGAAAGATTGGGCGTTGTTAGTTTTATTTTAATAAGGTAAGATAAATACAAAATCTAAGGCTTAGAACCACTTATTTTGATTTAATGGCTAAAACCATTTTGGTTCTCATTTTAAAATTCTTACTATAGTTGCCACCCTTTATGTTTTCATAAAATAGCTTTTAAAGTTATGCATATTATATCTGGTGTTGTCTGTAAAATCTTATGTTTTATTCATCTATGTATTATTTCATAATAATGAGTACTTAACACAGAGTCCCGGACAACTAACATGATCACAAGTAACTGAATTCCATCGTTTCTTTCTGACACAATTTAATAGGACAAAGGATGGCAAGGAATTTGAATTTAGGTCTTCAAATTACAGCTGGTTCTTTGAAAGTAGCATCCTGATATCATTAGTGAAATGCCCATCGGTCAAAACTTTTTCTTGTTTAGTAGAATGTTGGACCTCATCATGATATAGAAAAAGTTATTGAATTCTGTTATTAGGGTCTTGGTATCAAAAGCTAACTGTTATTTTCCATTCTTATTTGCAAAGATCATATTTATCTATCAAATGCATAAGAATACAAGGGGCAATAACCCACATAAAATCAGAAGTTTGTTGATTTTTTTTTTTTTGTAAGGAAGAAAGGAAAGACAGACCAAATTTAGCAATCAAATGTGACTTGCTATATTTTCTAATTTTTTTACATGATTTACATACAAAGTGTAGCCTTATATAGGAAAAATATTGACAAGTTGGCAAGCATGAGAACTTGAAATTCCTCATTGGTTGATTTCTGTCCAATTAGCACCGTTAAAGTTATCCTATCAAATTTAAGATAAATAAAATAAGTTAACAACTTTTCTAAACAAGTTGGAAACTTGCTAACATGTATCAAAAACATCAGGACACTCTGCAGCAACTCAACTTGGCATAGTCGGTTAACACCTTGATGGTTCGCCCTTCAATATCTTAGAGTATGCCAATCAGCAAGAAAACTTGCGTCTTGTGTGTTCGTGAGTCTTGTTCATATTTGGCCAATCCGCCAGATAGTCCGCCAATGGTTGTCCGCTAGATAGTTTGCCAATTGATAGACTATCATTCTTCTCAAGCCTTGCTTTTCCAAGAGGCTTGGTCAGAATATCCGCCAGCTGACTCTCTGTGCTGCATTGAACTAGAGTCACTTTCTTGCTCTGTTCGACTTCCCTCACAAAATGATACTTGATCTTGAAATGTTTTGTTTTTCCATGGAAGACAGGGTTCTTCACAATTGCAACAGCGAATTGATTATCACACAAAATCTATGTCGTTTCATCCTATTCAAGATTCAAGTCACTTATATGTTTTCTCAACCAAATTGCTTGGTTGACTGCTTTTTGGAACTCTAGGAGAACACGCCAGAACCAAGTGAGAAGAGGTATCTAAAGGTGCTTCGCACATCCACTGATCCTGCGCAATCACTGTCACTGTAGCCAACAAGCTTTAATACATCTACCTTCATGAACCAAACACCAAAGTTGGCGATTCTTTTGATATATCTTAGCACCCTCTTAGCAATATTAAAATGTGGTATATTGTAGCAGTGCATAAACCTCGATAACAAACCTACTGCATACATAATATCAGTTCGTGTTGTTGTTAAATACAACAAGCAACCAATAAGACTTCTGTAATTCTTCTTGTCGACCTTCTCAAAATCTTCATTGTTGTTAAGCTTTTCTCCAAGTGCTACAGGCGTGCTTGCTTATTTGCACCTTTCCATGCAAAAACTTTCAAAGATCTTCAAGGCAAAGCTTTGCTGACTGATAAATATCCTTTACTAAACTTGTTGCACTTTCATGCCTAGGAAATATCCCAAGGTCTGACATCTCAAACATTTTCTCCATCTGCAGTTTGAATTCCTTCACCAAATCATCACAGCTCCGATTACAAAGAAACTATTAATGTTGTGACCTTTCAACCTTCTTCACATAAAGAGTTGGCTCATTGAGGCTTTTCTCAAACCCTAAATTTTGTAAGTAATCATCAATTCTTGCATACCAAACTCTTGGAGTCTGTTTTAGCCCATATAAGGTTTTCTTAAGCCTATACACCTCTTCACATCCTTTGAAGAGAACTGACTTGACATTTAAAAAAACTGACTTGACATCTAGCTGATGGATCTTCCAACCCATTTAAGCCACCAAAGCTAACAACACTCCAATCGTATCCAGTCTTGCTACTGGAGCAAAGGTCTCCAAGTAATCGACACTAAATTGCTGACTAAAACCTTTAACAATCAGCCTTGAGCTTAGTTCTGAACACCCATTTAACACCAATAACCCTTTTATATGATGACCTATTGTAACACCCCTTACCCGTATTCGACGCCGGAATAGGGCATGAGGCATTACTAGAACACATACTCTTGTAAACGTATTTAACTGAGTTATAAAATTTCATCTAAATTAAAACTTTCAAATTTTTTTAACATGCTTTTATAATTCTTCACAATATATCCTTAAAATATTATATTCATAATAAATAGGGCATACTAGACCAGATACATACCCATGCAATTCAATGCTTCATTTTCATTTCATTTAGTTCACAATTTCTCATGCTCACAATTCAAATCATATCACTAGCAATTACCATGTATTTCAATTAAAACACAATAATTAATAATAATTAGATTTGAATTACAGTAATACAAACTTACTAGGCTAAATTGCAGAAATACCATGATACAGGGGCATTTTAAAAATTTTTCATTTCCCTCGACTTTCCACGCGATCTTGATCTAAATTAATAATTTCATTCGATTTATTAATTTAGACAATAAAACTATTCAATTCTTGAAATTTCGTTATTTTTTTCATTTACAAAATTACCCTAAAATTTTACTTTTATTCAATTTAGTCCCGAACCTAAAACATGTAAATTAGCTATTTTTAAAATAAACTCATATTATCGAATATTCACATATATTTTCCTCCTCCTCCACTCCATTCCACATCCTTAATGTACTTAACACTCTTAGAAATAACATTTTCTAAAGTTTCATTATTCACCCTTAAGTATATTCAAAGCTGTCTATCCGAGTCAGTATCACTAAATTATTTTTATCTGGAGCTACAGAACTCCAAATTATGCACTATTAGTTTTCCCTGAAACTAGACTCATATATCTTTTTACCATAAAATTTTCAGAATTTTTAGTTTTGTCAATTGGTACAGTTTATTCTTTAAAGATTCCATTGTTTTACTGTCTGCCGTTTCTGACCTCTCTTCACTAAAAATCAAATATCTCTTAGTACAAAATTCTCATGGTAGTGTCATTTATTTCTCTTGAAACTAGACTCATTAAGGAATTTAATCATATAAATTACAAATTACAATTTTTTTTACAATTTATAATGATTTATCAAAGTTAGAATAGGGGATTCCAAAATCAATCCAACCCTGCCATTTTCAATTTGGTCCCTCAAAAATTTTCACCTTTTTCAATTTGGTTCTAATCCATCCATTTTCCTTGGTTTCTAGATCATTCCACCCTTAAAATATTTACACCACTGATCTTTCAACTTTTTCATATTTACACTTTAACCCCTCAATTTTTCAGTATTTACTCTTCGGCAACAAAACTTTTCTCACTTTTGCGATTTAATCCTTTCTTGAACTAATATGTCATAATATACTTCCCAATGTTGACATAACTCTAAAATTTTCCCTTTTTGTCTCTTTATTTCCTTATTTTATTATATCAAAGATAATATTTTACTGTAGAAATTTTTGGGTATTACACCTATCAACTAGCTCCCATGTCTTGTTCTTGCGAATCATGCTCAGCTCTCGTTGCATCCATCTAGCCTTCTAGTGCTGCAACTTCTTCGAAGCTCGATGGTTCAAGAACTGCTACATCAGCCCTCTGATAGATTTCAGCAATTGGTTGCATGCCCTTTACTAGTATGTCATTAAAGTCTTCTTCAAATTGTTCATTTGCAAGCTGTAACCCTTGTTCAAGCTCTTCTTGATTGAACATCTCAGTTTCAGTAGCATCCCATCTTTATGTTTGCTCTTTGTCAAACACATCCCTACTCACCATAATTTTCTTACAAAAAGGGTCATAGATCTTTTACTCTTTTTATTGCTACTGTTTCCAACTAATATCCCAGGCCGCGATCTTCTTTCGAGTTTGCTTCTTTTCACCCATGGAACATAAACAAAAAAGATACAACCAAATCCTTTTAAGTGAGAGATTGAAGGTTTGTACCCGAACCAAGCTTCAAATGGAGTCTTCTCCTTCACAACCTTGGTTGGCAATCTATTCAACAGATAGGCTGAAGTGTTTATTGCCTCAGCCCAAAATTCATTTTGCAGCTTGCTTTCAAACAACAGACGTCACGTCACGTCCATCACAGTCCTGTTTTTTCTCACATGCTTTATTTTGCTGTGTGGTGTAAATGGTAGTGAGCTGGTGATGAATCTCGGCTTCTTCAAAATAGCTTTCAAACTTGTTTGAATGTACTCGGTTCCATTATCAGATCTTATCATCTTCATCTTGTGTTCTATCTGACTTTCAACCTGTACAACTTATGGAAAACTTTAGTTACATCAGATTTTTGTTTCAAAAAATAAATCCAGCAATACCTTGTGCAATCATCAATAAACAGAATGAAACATCAACTTCCATTCAAAGAAGGTGTCTTCATGAGTCTGCATGCATCAGAATAGACCAAATTTAGTTTTCCATTGGCACACCAAGCTTTATTCGCTGAAAATGGAAGCCTCGCCTACTTCCCAAGTTGACAGACTTCGCAAACGCCAATTCTGATATTCAATTCTGGTCATATTCTCAACTAAATTTGATTTGCACATTTGAAGGGACTTATAGTTCAAATGTCCCAATCTTGTGTACCAAAGATTTGTTTCATCAACTAAATTGGTATAGACATTCAAGGTTGTCAAATTCCAATCCAACACAAAGCATCTATCTAACATTGAAACTGTCACAATTTCTTGTCTCAATGAATCAAATATAGTGCAGTCACTATCTTTAAAGATAGCAGAGTATTTCTTCTCAAGCAATTAACCAATGCTAAGGAGATTATGATCTATCTCAGGCACTAAAAGAACATATGTATTTACTTTAGTACCTGATGGCGTGTTGATCAACACATCACCTTTGGCCCTAGCTTGAATGAGTTCACCATTTCCGATCCTCACTTTTGAAATGCAGCTTCTGTCAATCTTTCTGAAGATGCTTTCATCTGAGGTCATATGGTTTGTATATCCACTATCAATCAACCAACCCTTTGCGACTCTACTTCTTGATGTAAAACATGAAGTTGTGAGCACTTGCTCCTCTTGAGCATGGTTCCCATCAGCAGTTTGAGCTTGAGCATTGTGTTGCTGCGATTTTTGTGTCCGTACTTTGTTCTTGATACCTTCTCCATGTGACCAAGCTGCTTGCAAGCTCTGTACTATACGTCTGGTCTGAACTAGTAGTATTTCTCCAAATGAGTGGTCTTTTTGCAGTGAGAGCATAGCGGATACTTCTTTTTCAACCATCTCTCCTTGGCTTTTCTTTCTTGTCTGTCCAGCCTTTCTTTTTCTTTTGTAATTTGATGAGCTCGAGCCTTCCCTATTTCTTGCTTGAGAGGCTCCTTCAGTATGCTCCTCCTGCCTTGCTAATCTCCTCTGTTCTTCAGCATACAGGGCATTTATCAACTCTGATAGAGAGATCATAGATAGGTCTCTCGAGTCTTCAAGAGAGGATATTTTTTACTCATGCCTCTCTAGAAGAGTTGTGATGACTTTCTCGACTACCCTACTATCAGCAAATTAATCTCCAAGTAATCTGATGTTGTTTACAACAGCAATGATTCTGTCGGAATATTGTTTGATAGTCTCAGACTCCTTTATTTTCAAGTTCTCAAAATCCCTTCTCAAGTTGATAAGTTGTTGGTGCCTTGTCTTCTCTGTATATTGAAACTCTTCCTTCAGCTTGTCCTTAGCTTGCTTTGGAGTTTCGTAGGCCATGATCCTAGTGAAGATCATACCATAAACATCATTCTGAAGACATGACTTCGCCTTGAACTTTATAGCACGATCATCACTATGCTGTTTGATTTGTGTTATTGTCGGATTGGCTTTCAACGGTGGTGGCTTGACATCTGCATTCACCTCCCATAAGTCGTAAGCTTGTAGGTAAGTCTTCATCTTAACTACAAAAATATGGTAGTTTTCATCGTTAAAAATTGGTGGTGGAGGGGGTGTAAAACTAGCTGAAGACATTTTAATGGTAACAACAAAGAAAAATGACCCTCCAAGATGATTGGCTCTAGATACCAATTGTTGATTTTTCTTTGTAAGGAATAAAGGATAGACAAACCAAATTGAACAATCAAATGTGACTTGCTATATTTTCTAATTTTTGTACATGATTTACCTACAAAGTGTAGCCTTATACAGGAAAAATATTGACAAGTTGGCAAGCCTAGGAACTTGAAATTACTCATTGGCTGATTTTTGTCCAATCAGCACCGCTAAAATTATCCTATCAAATTTAAGATAAATAAAATAAGCTACCAACTTTTCTAAACAAGTTAGCAACTTGCCAACGTGTATCAAAAACATCGGGGCAGTCTACCGCAACTCAACTTGGCATGGTTGGTTAACACCTTGATGGCTTGCCCTTTAATAGCTTAGAGTGTGCCAATCAGCAAGACAACTCGCATTTTGTGTGTCTGCGAGTCTTGTTCATATTTGGACAATCCGCCAATGGTTTTCTGCTAGATAGTTTGCCAACTGGCAGTCTGTCATTCTTCTTGTATTTGGCCAGTCAGCCAAATGACTCACACTATAGTTGTCCCCGGAGCTGCTTGATCTGTTTGCATTTTGCTTGTCCGACACATGCATGAATGGCCATCTCGCAACAGAGATATCAACCAGTTGTTTGAGACAATAATACCAAGATATCATCCGTAGTAAAATTCACCATTTTAATTTAAGTGTAACCCCTGTTGTTATTTGATCTGATTATGATGTTTTTGTTGAAAGACAAAGTTGTACCTTTAATGTTTCTGTTACGTGGTAATAGATTAACGTCTAGCTTATCTTGTTTCCAAGGTAAAAACCAAATCCACATTCAAATAGGTGCTAACGTGTTACAAGTGCTTGCTATACAAAGTTGTACCTCATGTGTCCTTTTTTCACACACAGGAAGGTTTAGAAAAATTTTCTCTGATGACTTTGATCATCCAGAGACAATGTTTCAAACTGTGTTTGGGAAGAAATGCTATACTTGGTCTTTTAGTGGGGATTTTACTTTCCGAAGTTCAGAATCTGGATTTGAGTGGAGAGAAAAATCAGACTGGACCAATCAAAGAACAGAAGAGTGGGAGCCTTCTAGTGAAAGTGAATCTGTGGATGAGTCATATGCTGTAGGATCATGTTCTGATAGAGCAATCCTTGGTCTGCCTCCAACTGGCCACTTAAAGCTCGAAGATGTTAAAAAGGCATAAGTACTTTGAGTGTTTTCATTCAACTTTAATTTTGAGAGGCCTGACTTAAAGATTTCATAAATTATAGTTTTTCCTTTTCTCCCTTTTTTTTAATGGTATGTATTCTAAAATTATTAAAATCATTTTGCAGCTTCCGCTTATCAGCTTTAAAGTGGCATCCTGATAAAAATCAAAGTCCTTCACAGGTTAGTTAGACTTTTCCAATATTATTTATATATAATTATTGAATAGTGGGTTGTAGTTTTATGAATATTCTCCAAACATTTCTAGGCCCTTCATGATTTTGGCTGTTGGTTGAAACAAAATTCATATATTTTCATTTGTGCGTTCGTTTATTGGGGAATTCGAGAGGGGTAGTAGGGCACAGGAAAGATCCTTTTCGAAAACAATGCTTATTCGCTTCATTTAGCTTGCTGATCCATTGCTACATCTATCTTTTCTTCTGTGATTTATTTCTCCTATTCTTTCTACAAAATAGTCGCATGATATTGATGCATTTATGCAGGCAATGGCTGAAGAGAAATTTAAGACCTGTGTTGCGGCATACAAATCATTATGTAATGCTTTAGCCTGAGGTGATTAGTGCTCCTTCAAATTTAAGCTACACAGAGAGAATAATATCTATCTATTTATAAGCAGTACTGATTACCCGAGTTGGTTCTCCCAAAGTTTTAGTTTTTGGTCTCACAATTGACAATGGGCCTTGTATTTTCTTTTTCTTTTTTTTAACAAGGGAACATAGATTGTATAACTTCAATATGAAATATAAGGTGATTAGAGATCTTGATGATGATTCTTACAGGGAAAGTAATATGGAGTTCCCTATATTAGGAATTAAATTACATTTCGTCCCCTTAATTCAAAAACTGGAGAAATTAATTTTTGTACATTAGATCAAAAAGTAAATTAATCTTTTTTGTTAAAATTTTCATTTATTTATATGGTTAAAATTGTTATGGTGATGGAATAATCATACAGTGGCACATGGCATGCTATGTATATCTTATCTTGATGTACGAGATCGCTTTTAATAATAGAAATAAATGAATTTCAACGAAAAATCAATTTGCTCTTTGATCTATATGATTTGCTTATTTTTAATAAATATAGTAAAATGTAATTCAACTCCTAAGAGCTTTCATAGTACTTTTACCTAAATTTTACTCAATTTTCATAGAACGAAAGTATTTATGATGTAATTTAATTTTGTAATGCATGCATGCATATAAAATCAACAAGCAGCTTGTCTCGTTCACTTGATGTAGGATTTTTGGGGTAATTTACCAATAAAAGCTTTTTTTTTCAAAATTTACCGAAATGGGCCAACTATTTAATTATTTACCGGAATGGTCCATTTTCCGCGAAATCGCGTCCACGTCAGCGCGATGTCAGGGTACGCGCCAGGAAATCGCGTTCATGTCAGCGCGACTTGCTGACGTGGATGGAAATCGCCCCCTAGAGGACGCGATTTGCTGACGTGGCATGAATAGTTTATGTTTTTTAGCTTGAAAAACTTTGAAAGGCCATAACTTTTGGCTAGGTTGTCCAATTGAGACGATTTTTTTTTATTTCGAATAACTTTTCGAGATCTACGTGCTGACAAACTGCTTAGAGATGAATAGGGACTAATTTGTAAAGTATAATTTGTTAGTTACGAGTATAGGGACTAAAGTGTAATTATTTCAAAATTAGCATGAAATTTTTGTATTTAAGAATATTTGAATGTTATGGAAGGATGAAATTGAATTTGAATTAAAAAACGAAGCTTAGATTTGAAAATATGACTATTTAGGTTTTAGGGACTAAATTGAATAAAATGGAAAATTTTAGGAACTTCTCAAAAGTGGAATGAGCTAACTTATACCTATAACAGATGATATAAGACAATTCAGAAAAAATATCCGTGTTTACTTCAAATAAATAAGGAAAATAATGATTTGAATGTTTCAAAATTCAATTTTAAACCGAAAAAATCGAAATTTAGGGGCAAAAAAGGATCTTTTTCGATGAAAACTTCGAAAAACCGCCTTCGGCGGTTTGCCAGCGCATAGATCTCGAAAAGTTATTCGAAATAAAAAAATTGTCTCAATCGGACAACCGAGCGAAAAGTTATGGCCTTTCAAAGTTTTCCAAGCTTAAAAACATAAACTGTTCATCCACGTCAGCAAATCGTGTCCTCGTAGGCGCGATTTGTGTCCACGTAAGCAAATCGCGCTGACGTGGACGCGATGTCTGACATCGCACTCGACATCGCTACGACGTGGACGCGATTTCGCGGAAAATGACCCATTCCGGTAAATAATCAAAAAATCGGTCCATTTCGGTAAATTTTGAAAAAAAACGGCTTTTATTGGTAATTTGCCCGGATTTTTGAATTTGGAAATTATATAACAAGGAAAAGTTGATTTGATTGTGGGATTGCCTACAAGTGTTTATATAATCGAAAAGTAAAAGACCCAAGCCACGTTACTGTTAATATTCTCAACTAAATAAGAGAAAATATTATAAATGCTGGGATTAATGAATCAAGTGAAACCTCTCAATCTCAAATCCTGTTTGAAGAATTGTATATGATATTAAAAGAAGCCTAGAAAAAGTGAAAGCGAAAGTGATGAATCCAAAAGGAAATAGTGTACATAATAATGATAACCTAGAGAAGAACATAGCAGCAAAGATTGAGAGTGTGTAAAGGTTATCCTATTGCAGGTGCACGAGTGCTGTGTTTACGACTTCATCAAAATGTGCAAACCTTTTTACATTGTAGCATTGTTGAACGCTGCTGATGCAGGTCTACAACAGTCATTCATAAAAAACACAAGCAAACCAAACCACTTCCCACTAAAGAAAAGAAAAACGTTTACTTGAAATACACAAACTCGTCTTATTCCACTCTTCACTTTGCCTCACATGCTTATTCAGAACAAATGATGAAGAACATATACATTTAAGGAAAGGAACCATTTACTCGGTTGCCTCCATCTCCATGTTGTATCAAAAGGAACTTTTCATAACTCAAATCTGCTTTCCACGCAACTATTGTACAGACACTACACTATTGACTCTGACCCACTTAAACAAAATTTAGACAGACAAAAGTAAGTCACTATTTGTCTTAATCAACCAATAATTGGCATTGGAGAAGGGTCATTAGCTACAATTTGATAGGCATCTCCTTCAGCGTTTCTGTTTTCTTCCCGATTTTGATTAACATTCTCGCTTTCAACATCCTCTGTTGCTGATTCTTGATGCAGCCGTTCTTCTTGGGCACCCATCATGTGCATCAAAAGTTCTTCAGGCTTTAACTCATAACCAGAGCCATCAATCCTTTTAGTTTTTTCTTTGTATAGAGCATCTAGCTGGTGAAAGTAAGGACACGTCTTGGAATCCTCAGGCCGCTTCTTATTGCTTTCTTTCACTCTTTTGAAGTACTTATTCATATTCTCCCATTTCTCTTTACACCTCTTAGCGCTTCGATCATAGCCAAGCTTTTTCATGGCTGTTGATATCTCCTCCCACAGAGGGCCTTTAGGTCCAGCGTCTTGATACTGCATATCAAGATTAGTCCTCAGTCTTATCAAAGCCTCCACTTCATCTTTAGGCCAACGAGAGGTACTTAGGTGCATATAACTCTCACTACCATTGCTATTTTCTTGCCTATCAACAACTTTCTCAACCGGGAATGAGATATCAGGCAATTGCACTGAGGTCGTTTGATCCGAAAACTTCTGTAGAAATGCCAGCACAGCAGCATCTTTAGCAGCTGCAATCGATCTCTCTTGCACCAATAGCTCGCGTTCCCTCTTAAGTCGAGCCAATTCTTGTACCTTCCATGCTTCCTCTCTAGCCATCCTATCTAGCTCAGACTTCTCTATTGCCTCTATAAACTTCTTCTGCAAATTCTCTTGCTTCTCCATCATTTCCCTCATCAATCTCTCGAAAAAGTCTGTCAGTTTCCTCTTTTTCTTTCTTGTCCCATCCGATTCCTTACTAGACGAAGAAGTCGTTGAGGTAGAAGTTTCATTGAAATTCGAAGCTGGGTTTCGGACAGAAAATGGAATAGCATCATGGATAACATTCAAAGGCTCTACTGAAGTGTTAATATCTCCACTGGCAGGTGGAACCAAGGAAGGATGATGATCCAATGCTTCTAATTGCTCAAAAAACCTATAACTCTTGCCGTTTGATTTTCCAGACCGACCTTCTTTGGTTCTCCTATGGTATTTGTAAACATTCTCAAATTTCTCTTTACATTTTTTGGCACCTCTATTATACCCGAGCTCAGCCAATTTCCTGATAAAGGAATCCCATTATTGCACCTCGAAATCAATTACTTTAACTTGACAATAATGTAATAAAAGTAAAAAAATTTAAAAGATTGTTAAGATTACTGAACTTTGAGAGTGTAATGGAAACAAAGTAGTTTTTAAAAAAAGACTTGTTTTTTACCCATAAAACGTTTTTACTGCATTTACAGTATAATTGAACTAGAAGGAAATCAATATCCCAAGCTAAGCAAAAACCCAAAATTTCCCCACTTTTTCACTGGAGGACCCAACATTTTCCTACTTCAAAAATAATCAAACATGGTTGAGAAGAAAAGGAAAGGAAGGAAACCTGGAAACTTCTTCCCAGAGAGGAGCCTTGACACCAGAGTCTCTAAAAGCAACGTCCATTTCAGACCTTATCTTTAACAAAGCTAAAGTCTCCTGCCTTGGCCAACGGTTCCCTGAAAAATTCCCTTCACTCTCTTCATTTTTCACCTTAGCTTCCTCTTCATTCTCTAAGCTGACGTTGTCGCCGACTGTATTACTTTCTGGGAAACTTGAATTTTCCATCATCACGAATAGCAGTTCAGTAAAATAGTTTACAGCCCCAAAGCCCCGCAAAAAAAAAAACTGTGAAATTTTAATTGGGGCTTCCTTGGAGATATGGAAAAAGTAAATATTTTAGAGTTGAAGGAAGGATTCTTTTTTTCTGTTTAAGGTAAAGTTTTTCTTTCCCTTCAGAATTCTACCATTTTATTGGGTTAAGTAGGTAAGAAAGGCAGATGTGAATTAGGGTTTCTCTAGAAAAGATAAGATAAGATGGGGAGAAGAGTTGCTGCGGTGCATTGTGTGGGGCAAAAACCAAGCTGATTATTTTCCTTTGATATTTCCTAATTAATTTATTTCAGGCACAATAATTCAAATTTTAAATCCCACTCTAAACATTTTTATTTTACCATTCAATTAAATATTAAACTTTTTATAAATATATACTACATAATCCTATTTTCATTCATGTGTTTTATAATCTAATATTGTTTATAATTATATAAAATATGTTTTATAAATTTTATGTGATGATTTTTTTATTTGTGATAGAATTATACTTCTTTCATTATATTATTATAAGTTTGAGTTTTTTATTATAAAATCACTTAAAACTATTCTTTTAAGAAAGTAATATTACTTTGTTTTAATTTAAATAGAATAATTGTTAAAACTCATGTTTTTTTTTTTTTGAATAATACCGAGGCACAGTTATTAAAGAAGCTAAACAAAACGGTGCGCAATAAATAAAGATACCCATTAGCCTCGGTTTCCTGGGATAGGAGATAAAGAAACGAAAAGGCAAAAACCAGGGTTTCAAAACTAAATCCAAAAGAGTGTAAGGAAGCTCCAAATCGAAGCATGAAGGAGCCCTAGCTGAGGACGGAAAAACCTTAATCCGGCGCAACTGGGATCGGGCAGTCAGCCTTCACCACCAACACAGCCATATCAGGTACATCCTCTACCCAAAATCGGTCTTCATTGAAAGTAGATCTTGCTTTAGCTAGAATATGGGCCACCCGATTCGCGTTCCTATCAACAGATCTGAAAATTATTTTATCAAACATTCTAGCTCTTTGCTTAATTTCTTCAACATAAACCCCAATTGCAGATCTATCCCTACCCATCTCAGTAATACGCACAATAGTAGATCTTGAGTCCCCTTCAACCACTAAATTCTTGAAACCCATGTCAGTGGCAAATCGCAGACCATCCGAGGCAAGCAAGCATTTCAGCCATGAAAGGATCAGAGACAAAATTGTTCCGTACCATACCACTTCCCAAAACCTGGCCTTGGGCGTTCCTAACAACAAAACCAGAAGAAGACTGTCGGCTTTGGGCATGAAAAGCAGTATCAAAGTTAAGCTTGAGCATCGGATCCGTCGGGGGGCTCCAGCTTTGCTTCATCGTTATCCTTGCCTCGGGTAATTTCGCTCTGAACTCCTTGAGTTCACGAACAAGGCTGATAACTTTGGCACTAATTTCTAGTGCATGTTGTTGTTTCCCTTCCATGACATGTCTATTACGAGCATACCACAAACCCCAAATTGTAATGGCGATGGTAAAACAGGCGTGGGTGTCACTCGATCTCATTAGGTGAGTAAACCAGCTCCAGTAGTCCTCATGGTTACCAGATAGAGTCCATTCAAGATTAACCTGTCTCCAAACTTCCTGTGCAGGGCCACACCGCGTGCTTATATGTAGCGGAGTCTCAGCTTCAATATTACAGCGGGGACACATAGGGGAAATAGCAAGTCTTCTATTGTAAAGTATAGATGCTGTAGGAATAAAATTGTGTAATATTCTCCAATTTGCTATCTTATTTTTGGGAGTGATTTGGAGAGACCAAATTTTTTTGTAAAAGTCAATATTACCTTGGGTAGAGTCTGTAGAATCAGAGGCATAGGTTAACATTTGATAGCCACTCCTGACTGTGTAAAGTCATGTATGTTCTCCTTTCCAAACTGGCACATCATCGTCAACATATTCAGATAGTGGAATACAACAGATGGCTGTGGCAATCTCAGGGGGAAACAATCTGGTAATAAGCTCAGTCTTCCATATTCTGTAATTTGCTTCTATTAAATCAGCCACCAAAAATAAATTCTCATCGCCTGTATTAAATCTGTATTAAATGCTTGGGAACTAGTAATTGGATTTGCATTATAATTTATTTCACCTTTCAATTTAATAAAAAAAATTTATTAATTCTTATTTGTTATGAATATATTATTAATTGAATATTCATCAAGATCAAGAAAGGTCTTGATGTATTTTAAATTTTAATAATCATTAAAAGTAGTTCTCTACTTCATTTATACATCTTATGCTTATAAATCAAAACTTTAAAAAGCTTTGTAAATATCTCTATTGATCAATAAAATATATTCTCTATTGCTCTTCATATTTTTTTTATTCTTTACTCTTTGTCTACTTATTTTAGAATAATTCTCTTTTAATTGTTTTTCTCCGTAAGTCACAAAAATTTTTCCCTCTCACCAAGCCTTTCCCCTTTTATGCAACAACCAATGCAATAGTCGGTTACTCAAATTTGCTACTCAAGCAGTTGTCGATTGCCTTCTAGAGCAATTATTATTTTAGTTTTCAATTGAGGCTTTGCGTATTATGAGTAATCATTATACAAGTAAATTTATATAATCTTTATGTGGTATGTTTTTCTCTTTTGTTGATTGATTTTTGGTAATATTATTTTATAAAAATATTATTACTTTAAGGTTTCTTTTAAACTAAGATTTTTTATTAAATTATAATATATATGATTTTGGATGATTAAAATTTTTATGATTAAATTATTGTTATTAAATATACTTGAAATTATTGTATTATATCTTTTAAATTGAATTTATAAATATTTGATTAGAGCATTATAAGATTTTATAACATATATGTGGTATTGAAATTTGGTACAATGTGTATCGAATAACTTTCAAGTGTACACGAAAATTTTGATTTTATTTATTAAATTATTTTTATTAGATTATAAATGTTATTACGAAAACAAAGTTGTTTTACTACTTGTAATAGTGCTCATGATAATAGCCAATGTGATAACAATGATGTTAAAGAATCTTAAGTATATTTTACTATTATTTATTTATTTATTATATCATGCTTATTATAATTGGAGATTAATCATGACAACATGAGTAGATATATTTTGATTTGAAATTCACGAGTGTTTTGCGATGGTGATTATGAAATAAAAAATCAATAAAGGCGTTTAGAAGTATGTTTTATTAGATTTGTTGCATTCCTTGAAGTTAATACAAACATAAAAAAATAAAAGATATAATCATAGACCACTAAAAGTGAGAACATAATAATAAATAAAGAACAATGAGAGTTCTCAAGATAACTCTTTAAAGGGTAAAGATAACCTATGTTATCAATGTGATATGAAAGATTATTGACCACATATGTGGCGTATGCCTAAATATTTTGTTTTGTTAATATTCTTTGAGGAAGGATATGAGAATATACTAATGAATTCTATCATTACGGATAGAAAATATTTATCTAATTTGGTACTAAAACAAACAAAATTATTTCAATATTTGATAGTACACAATTAATTGAAAGTTCGGAAGAGCTAATATATAAATATCTAAAAACACAAAATTTGTGATGGTTAATGCATTAGTTTTAAAAGATATTCATTATAATGGATATCATATTGAGATTGTGAATGGAGAAAAAATTATATTTCATATGAATCAAAAAGGATTGGGTTAGTGATATATATTTATTACTCTTGTTATAAATTGAATTAATCGTGACTATCTTTGTTATCTTCTTTTGTCATCATCCCCGCTAAATGGTTCAAAGCGAAATTTTTTACTATGAAAGATCTACTTACGAGCAATAGAAAATGGTAAATCTATCTAAAACTCTTTATGGTTGGATGCACTTGAAGTTGAAAATTTTTTAAATTTGTGAGTATAACTTTACAGTATTCAGAATAAGTTCTAAATTAAAATTACGTGGAAAAATATTATTGATGAAAACCTTGCAAGAGAGAACTTATTCAACTTTTCATGATTCAAATGTGCTCCTATGGTAGCAATATCATGAAAAAAAATTTACTTATGATTGAAAAAAAGTTTTTAACTACGAAACCTAACCATTCCCTAAAGAGAATGTAACAATATGTAATAAATTCGAAATACATAATCTTTAACGTGGATGTAGTAAATTGGACTATAATAATAGTCATGGGAGATTGTCGTACTAAATTTTCTCACCACCGAAGTGGAAAAATGAAGAAAGTAAGAAAAGAACAAGAATTTTCAATAACTTTTAAGAAATGAGACAATTTATTTATGAAGATTCATTGGTTATGTATCTATTGTACACTTGAAAAATAAGATCCACTTTCAAAGTTTGCTATTAATAGATTTTGATTGGATTCAAAGTCTACTACTGAAGTTTAATTTGTTTACTTTTTATCGTCAAGACTCAATGTAGAAACAAAAAAGGTATCGTCTTTAAATATTAAATCAACTTGATATATGATTTAAATATTTTGATATGGTATTCTTTTAAGTTTTGATTACATGTGTTACATATTGTTTTACGCATCTCATTTGTTCATGAAAATTGATATTAACTGATTTATTTATATTTTTATAGTAGGTTTTATAATTAAATAATATAGTTGATTGAAACATATCTAGTATGCAAATTTATGTTAACAAACCAATGAATTTTATGGTTATTCAGATTTGATTTAGTTCAAAGAATTGTTGAAGGTACTAGTTCATACGTTTTATATTATTCCATTTGTTAATTATTTAGAGAAATAACATGAGCAACTGTAAATGAAAAGTTCTATGAGCTTGAATGGTTGAATTTTGAATTAAATTTCATGCATATTTATGGTGATGGTTATGAAAAAAATTGCTAGGTTTCATTATGTTATATTTTTATGTTTGAGATGTGACATTTATTGATATATTTAGTATAAGCTTGTTTCTATACATGGCATAGACAGTTATTATTGGTAGTTAATTGATTATGCAAAAGTCTTATTAAAAGGGTTTTAAAAGTATTTTGAATCGAACTAGGAACTTCTCCCATCCGAAGCGAAAATCATACCACTAGACCAAATGCCCTACATTTGAAGATTTTGGCATATTCCCTAAAGCGAATATTGCATATAATTATTTGGAAATTATATTTATTGACTTAGTAATATTATAGACTTCACATTGATTTAGACATTTCCAGTAGTAAATGTCACAATACTACTTATATATGGATACAAAGTAAAAGAAATTATAGTAAAATTATCAATTTGTTACAATTTAGTACAATTGAAACCCATGTTAAAGTAAACTAGAAGTTTCTTGATACAAATGCATTGCTACTTGGCGTGAGAAGTTAGACCATCATGGATTATATATGATGCGAAAATTAATTGAGAATTCATATGTACATTCATTAAAGAACCAGAAGATTCTTTAATTTAAAGAATTCTCATTTGTTGATTGTTCTTAATGAAAATTGATTGTTAGAAACTCACTAGCTAAAGTTGAGATTTAATGTCTTACATTTCTGAAATGAGTATGGGCTCATTCATCCACCATGTGGATGGTTTTGGTATTATATGATTTTGGTAGATGCATATACAAAATAATCACATAATGTTATCAACTTGCAACATGTCATTTGCAAGATTGCTTGTTTAAATAATTAATTTCAGATTATACAATTAAGGCAGTTCATCTTGCTAATATTGATGAGTTTATATCTTAACTTTTATTGATTAGTTTGAAAACTTTTGTAAAAGTTTTTATTTATGCACATAATGGTTTAGAGAAATTATTGATTGAACGTCTCTAATTAATATCTAAACCATTACTTCGAGAACTAAACTTCCTATTTCAACATGAGATGATGTTGATTTATGTGTTGTACATATCAAACCAATAAATTATAAATACTCCCCATTACAATTGGTTTTTGATCAAGAGTTAAATATTTCTCATCTTTGAATTTTTGTATGTACGTATATGTTCCAATTGCTCCACCACAACGCACAAAGATAAGTGAATCCTCAAAGAAAGTTGAGAATATATATTAACTACAAGTCTATTTGTATTAGTAGATGTTTTGAATGTATTGGAGATTCAATTATGACATGATTTGTGATTACAATTTTGATTCGATAGTTTTCCCGACATTAGGGGGAGAGAAATAATAACTTGTAATGAATTAAGGGGAGAGTAACTTGAACCAGAAGTTCAACAAGGATAACTCATTACAAGTTAACTGTCAGATGTATTTACAAAATTAATGAGAATAACCAAGTTAAGATTTTAATTTGAATCAAAGTCCTAATAGGACAATCAGTTAGAATAAATAATAGATTGATCAGTTCCAAAGATGAAAATTCTTCTAGATAGTCATATAGTGGAGGTGAGTGCTCCAGAAGAGACCCAAGACATAACTAATAAGTAAAACTCCAAAAGAGATTCAAATACCTGAAACTGGATTTTAAAATAATGAAAATAAGATATCTCAATAAGTTATGTCAATTTCAGAAAATGTGGAACCGAATAATAAAAGTGGTCGACAACGATTTTGCATGCAATATTTTTATTGACATAATGAAATAAAAGGAGGATCTTGAATAAATCTATTGAGAAATATAAATACGTAATAAATTGATCAAAATAGAAAGACACAACTCAAGTACAATTAAATTCGTGGATTTTTTATACCAGTAGTCCAAATATCTAAAGATATAAAGCCAGTAAGGGTGCAAATGAAGTAGTTTTGCAAAAGCAGAATAAAAATATGATGTTTCTCGCTAAGTCCTGGCATTGATTATGAAAAGATATAATATTCTTTTGTGGTGGATGAAATAACCTTTAGATATATTATTTTGACAAATCATAAAAGATTTAACTTGCGTCTAATGGTTGTTTTCACAACCTTTTATGAACCACTATATAGTAAAGTTTATATTAAAATCCGTCCTGAAGAGATCAAAATATATTTTCCCAAAATTTTCCCTCACTCATGACTTTCAAAAGAATGGTGATATAAATACTGAGGGAATACATTAAAATGGTCATTTGAAAGACTAGTATTCAAGATTGAATATGTAGAATATGAGAAAATATGTGATGTTTTCATGAAGGGGAGTAAATACGCGCTGTACTCTTTTTCCATTAACCGAGGTTTTGTCCCATTGGGTTTTCCTAGTAAGGTTTTTAGTGAGGCAACATATTATGTGTATTATAGATATGTGTACTCTTTTTCCTTCACTAGGATTTTTTTCCCGCAGGGTTTTTATCTTAGTAAGAATTTAACGAGACACATTATCTACCAATGGACATCCAAGGGGGAGTGTTATGAATATCTTATTAAGTGGATATCAATCAATATCAAGATAAGTTTTTATATACTTTAAATTCTAATAGTCATTAGAAGTAGATCTCTACTTCATTTATACTTCTTATGCCTATAAAATAGAGACTTTGGAGAAGCTTTGTAAATTCCCATTGATCAATAAAAACATTCTCTATTGCTACCCATATTTCTTTGTTCTTTATTCTTTTTTATTTATTTTATAACATCATTTAATTTTCATTTTTTAATTTTAAATTTGCATGGTTTATTAAAATTTTTCAAAATGGATGAAAAATTTAATATTTGTTAACTTCTTGATGTGACATACACCGAATGTCACGTTAGTAATTATTAATTCTTTTAAATATATTTTTTAAAAAATAAAAAGTATAAAATTATTTAAAATTTTTAAAAAATAAAAATGTATAAAAATTATAATATTTTTAATTTTAAAAATTAATTAATTGCTAACGTGGCATACACATAGACTTTCGCGTGTGACTTGACAAACAATGCAAATTCAATTGCGAAAAGAGACAAAAAATTAAATGAAGGGTTAAATGACATTTTTTGTAAAGTTGGAGGGCCAAATAAGTCATCATGCCAATTGGATTTCGGAGTAATTAATTACAAAAGATGACATGTTTTGGCAATCACTGTAATTGATGGGTCTGACTGAATTTAGTTTAATTGGAGCACTCAATTACACTTTCCAATTCTTTGAGAGAGGGTGAGAATTGGAGTAACTATGTAAGTAGTTACACTCAAATTTAATTTATACAAAAATATTTTTATACATGTTTAAGTTATAAAATTATATTATAAGCATGAACACGTATGAGGTTTGGGATTATGACAAAAAATCTTATATTATAAATCCTAAAATATTATATTGTAAATATAATATGTATTTTATAAAGCCATAACAAAATATTACATTATTTAAAATTTTTAAGTTATAGCCAAAAGTTTATTGTTAAATATAATGTACATGTTATCAAAATATTATAATATATTTATTCATAAAATATTAATGTGAAGAAGTATGAACATAAGTTATTTATGTGTTCATGCTATATATTATAAAAATAATATACTTATTCATAAAAAATATAATTTTTATCACAATTTATGTATAAAAATAAAATTTATCGAACTTATTAATAGAAAATTAATTTTTAAAGTTATGACAAAAATATATTATTTATAAAAAATTATAAAAGTTATATATATTATATTATTCGACTTAATTTACGTATTATAAAAAAAGTTATAATTTAACTTAAGTTTTTCTCCGAATTAAGTTTTTATAATTAAAGCTGCAAACCATTTGTACAATGAACTCAAATTTTATATGGTAGATGCTAATTATGCAAATAAAAAAGTGTTGGGACCGCCGGTACACCCCGTGACATAGTGGAAAAAATATTCCAGCAATCCACAGCCAATGATCCATGTACTAGAAATGAATCAGGTGGAATAGGGTTAAAAATTTACCTTCTTTACTGAAAATGTTGAAAGGATGTTGCTAATTCGATGTCGATTCCAACTCACAATGAAAACGTCCTGGCCTTTACGTAGTCCACCCTGTAAAAAACGAACAACCACTTTTTCTTGAACTTTTCAGAGAGAATTAAAAATGGTTGCTTGACCTTTTAAATTATTAAGTTGGCAACCTTAACACATTAAGGGATTATCATCTTTTTATCCTGTTTGATATCACATATGAAAAAGGAAAAACAGAATTATTCCCTTATTAATAGAGAAGACAAATGGACATTTAGAAAAAAAATTATATTCTTTTCAAAAAAATATAGAATTATTCCCTTATTAATAGAGAAGACAAATGAATAGTTAGAAAAAGAAATTATATTCTTTCCAAAAGAATATATGATTATTCCTTTATTAATAGAAAAGACAAATGAAAAGTTAGAAAAATGAATTATATTCTTTCCGAAAGAATATTAATTTTCATGTCTTTTATAGACCTGCTTATGGGCCGTGCCACTCAGCTCGACCCGAATGCCCGCTCAAAATATGGGAGGGTTTGGGTAAAATTATAGGCCCAAAAAATAAGTTTGGGTTGAAGAATAAACGGGCCTGGCTTCGGAAAATTTTTTTTCAGCCTAGGCCCGGTCGGCCCAACCTGATTTTATTAATTTAAATTTTTTAGCCTTATTCCCAGCATATGCCCCTATCCCTTTCCAATCCCTAATTCCCTTTTCCCTCGTATTAAAATGAATTATTTTACGTTTCCCGCATATTCCCCTTTCCCTTTCAAATCCCTATTTCCCCTTCCCTAATCCTTAAACTTTTTCATGTTTTTTTGCTTTTTAGCCACTGTTGCTTCCTGCTTTTTCGCCACTACTATTTCCTGCTTCCTCTATTGCCACTGCTTCTTCCTAGTTTTCTTTTCTTTTCTTTTCAAGTTGAGGGGAAGAAGAAAAAAAAAGAGGGAACCTGATCGAAGGTTGATAAATTAATCAACAATAAATCCATACTTTTGCTTTGTAGATTACTTTCTTTGCAGTTGGGAAGGTTTATTACGACAAGTACTATCATTTATTAGAGTAGTGCTTCCCTCTCCGAAAGTAGAAACTTGTAGTGGTACGATGGCCATGGATGGTTTTTTTTTGAAATATCCAAAAATTTGCATCTGCATTTGCTTTAGCTTCTGTTTAGAAGGAAAATTATGTAACACCCCTTACTCGTATTCAATGCCGGAATAGGGTACAAGGTATTACCAGAACATATACACTTTTAACCGTAGTAAACCGAGTTGTAAAATTTCATCTAAATTAAAACTTTCAAATTGTTATTCTTGAGTCGTTAATTAGAGTTTACGTGGCTAAATATACTCATAATCTTTCACTTCCTCGTCGTATGAATTTATAAATTTTCACTTACTTGTTGAATTCATCCTGAGTACCTGAATTGATCCGTATCATTACATATTCTTATATCGTCAAATTTTCCTTTTTAACTATTGTAATATATCAATTGCTCACTATCTCGTAAGCTAATTGTCACATATATACATCATCCATTCATCTCCCATACAACTATCAAAATTAGCCACAAAGGTAGTATAAATTTTCTCTATTCGATATGAACCAAAATCTGTTATTTCTTTTCCAACAAACCTTACTAAATATACACTTTATACTAACCCAAGTGTTTAACCATTCACCCATGGCATAAATATATTTTATCTATTATTACCGAATATAGACATGCTTCACAAATCATAATTCACCTCACGTAGTAACCGAATTAATTTTATCATTTTTCAAATAGATTATAAAATAAGTTATATAACAAAATATAGATACATTTTAAACCACAAAATAAACAAATTCTCATGGCATTACATAATCATCACATATCGAAGACAAATGTTCTTGACATTTCCATCACATAAACCGAATTAATTAATGCAACCTCAATGATATAATCATCCATATATCAAAATTATCACACATATATATATCATGACTAAATTTCTTAAACATTTGATCAATTGCTTTTCAATACCGCAATAGTTCCTTCAGTACCAATACGTATTTACCATTCAATTTAACATTTACCGAATATAATCGGGCATATGACCGTTTATACACAATTCATTCATATATTTTATTGTCCTCCTCCTCCTCTCCATCTCACATCCTTTATGTATATAACATGCTTAGCATTATACATAATTTCACTATTCACTTATATTTAAATTCAAAGCTATCTAGTTGAGTTATAGTCACTAAATTATTTTTATCTAGAGCTACAGAGCTCCAAATTAAGTTCCGTTAATTTTCACCGGAACTAGACTCAATATCTTCTTACCATAAAATTTTCAGAATTTTTGGCTTGGCCAATTAGTACAGTTTATTCACTAAAATAACCCCTGTTTCACTGCTCAACATCTCTGATCTCTCTTCACTAAAAATGAATTATCTTATTGTACAGAATTTAGATGATATTTATGTTTGTTTCCTTTGAAAATAGACTAATTAAGGATTCTAAGCATATAAATTGTAACTCATAATTATTTTTGTACAATTTTTAGTTATTTTCCAAAGTCAGAACAGGGGATTCCAAAATCAATCCGACCGTGCCTCACTAAAATTCAAATATCTCAAAATATATAACTCTTTTGCTTGATCTGTTTCTTTTATGTAAAAATAGACTCATTAATCTTTCATTTCATATCTCATTCACGCTCTAATTTAATTTCCACCATTTTTGGTGATTTTTCAGACTAACATCACTGTCACTGTTCAAATCTGTTCTGTTTCAAATTTTACTTTTTCATAATTTCACTTTTACACTTTCAATCATTATTCAATTCAATTCCGCACATATATTCATCATTCAATCACACTTAATCGTTACATGATCTCATATAATTTTACTTAGTCAATTTTTCCGATGAACACTTCGGAATAATAATAGATACATGGTGGATTCAGCACACAGCAACCACCCTTTGTAATCAATGATATCCGGTGGGATCAGCACGTAGCAACCACCTTATAATTAATGATACCGATTCACATTGTAGCCTTCACATAGTACTACACATGTGACCATCACTATCTGATGCACGTAGTAGCCTGCACATAGTACTAGACACGTGATCGAAGCTATCCGGTACGCATAGTAGCCTGCACATAGTACTACACACGTGACCATCACTTTCACTTTCACATAGTGGCCTACACACAGTCCATGCCACACATGTGATCATTTCTGTCACTTCATTCGTATCCCTTTTTATTCTGAATGTTCAATTGAGAAATTTCTCACTTTTTCTCATTTTTTCTTTTCACTAATCAAAGTCAATTCCTTGTCTTTCTTGACTTATAATAACACATTTAACCTATTTAAAACTCACATTATTCAATCCAGTCCAAAAATCACATTTTGGCAAAATTACAATTTTACCCCTAAAGTTTCACAAAATTACAATTTTTCCCCTAGGCTCGAAAATTAAATTTTATCCCTTTTTCTTATGTTTTATGACATTCTGAACATTTTTCCTTTCTTTATAAACATCAAATTCTTGCTCTAAAGTGCACTTATGAACAATAATAATTTTTAGCAATTATGCCTTTCACTCGTTTTTTACTGAAAATCGCTTAGCCAAAATCGTTTAACATAATTCTAAGCTTCGTATTCTATCATGAAACATCAAAATTCACACTTTTCATCTATGGTTAATTTTTCAAACATAAATTCTAGCTCGAATTAATAGTAGAATTAGCTTAAGCAAGTTACCAGGATTCTAAAAATATAAAGAACAAGCAAAACAGGGCCAGAACGGACTTACCATGAAGCTTGGAAGATGAACAAACCCTAACCATGGAGTACATATCACATTCGGCCATCCCCCCATGGAGAAGATGATGATTTTGGCCTTATTTTGTCTTTTTAATTTGTTTTAATTACCAAATTACCAAAATACCCTTAACTTAAAAATTTCCTATTTCACCTATTTCATGTCTATTTTTGTCCATAACATAACCCATGGTCTAATTACCATTTAAGGACCTCCAATTTAAAATTTCATAGCAATTTGACACCTTTAGCTTCTAGAACTCAACTTTTACACTTTTTACAATTGAGTCCTTTTTGGCTAAATTGAGTGCCCAAACGTCGAAATTTTCACGAAATCATTCCATGATATTGTATACCATAAAAATATAATAAGAAATAAATTTTTCCTCATCGGATTTGTGGTCCCGAAACCACTGTTCTGACTAGGCTTAAAATCAGGCTGTTACAAATTACCCATCTCATTTTCTTCTTCGTCTTCTTTTCTTTGATAAAAATAGTTTATTTATATTGTATTATTCTAAACCAGCAGAATAAATAGAAGCAGTAAACGTTTTGGGGGGTTCGGTAAAGCAAACCCTAATATTTGGTGTGGAAACGAAAAGAACCAAATTTGTTCTTTTCTTCAAGAAAACAATATGCTCTTGATTTATTATTAAAAAAAATTTTAAAAACGGTCCAAATTGGGTCAGGCCCGAGTTTTGTATATATAATTCAGGTTGGGCTTGGACAAAAATTTAAGCCTATTTTTTGGGCTGAGCCGGGCACGGCCTACCTATCAGGATTAAAATCTTGTTTAGGCCGGTCCGACCCATTAACACCTCTAGTCTTTTATATTTTGACCGAAATTAATTAATATAACTGTTTATATTAATAAATTTGGTAAAATATATACAATTAATATTTTGTATGAATCAAATTCATATATTAATTATATCTATGTTCTCTATTTGTGTACAACTAGTTTGTACATATAATGTGTTTAATATTTAACTATCAAATTAAATTATTTCGACAATTAATTTAATTCATGTGACAACTAAATATAATACCAAATGTATTTGGATTTTGTTCGTTTCAACTATAGGGTGTGACCCTGTAGGCTATTGTAACGTTGGTAGTAATACTAGAATGTTTCTAACATTACAAGCAATGAGTGGCATCTAGCAATGCATCATTGCCACCCAAGTTAGAAGAAGTCATGATTCGACATAACCTTTCTGTGATAATCTTTTCATGTATTATATCCTTTTATCTTTAATATCTAGATTGGGCACAAGTCATGGAATAGTCACACTTGTATAGTCCAATAACATATTTCTTAATTTTTTGAGTAGATTACAATAAACAAATAAGTGTGATATCTCATATCAACTTATTCAAGTATGGTCATGCATTTCTAGTCTCACTCCATCAAGAGGCCTAAGATATTGCTCCCATTATGTAGGAGGATAAATCCTATCTTGATCAACAATATCCCACTACATGGATTGTGGTATATCCAACATCAGTCTTTATAATACAGCCTGTTATGATTGACATTTTGACCGTATCAAAATATACGACTCACGATGTTAGGACAATGATGATCTCAAGTCTGAAGATCATATACATCGTTATCACTATGAGTAATATTGTGACTATTACATAATAATCCAAGAAACATAATCATAGCTGGTGTAACACCCCAAACCCGGCCTAGGAGTTATGGCTGAATCTGACGGTGTCACATTGAGGTGTTTAGCATAAAACTTGTTGTCGTTGAAATCTTTAAAATCAATTAATCATTTTTTATTAAACGGTGATTCCAAAACGGGTTGTTCATTTCCAAGCATGCATCATTAAAAGCTAATCACTTTTAAAACGTTATAAATTTTCCAAAATCTCATTTATAACTTTAAAGAGGCCTTTTTACAAAAAAAATCCAAATTCAGTTATTTATAAATCAAAGGCTAGAAACGAAAGTTGATGCGGTTGTGTAGCCATCATCAAGTCCCACATAGCACCAACCCGCCTACAATTGGGGATGATCTGTACAGTTAAACAGAGGGGTGAGTTTACAAAAACTCAGTGTGTAATCCCCTAACAAGCAAACATTCAATTAAACAGTAGATAAATACAGGCCTGAGCCCGTTACAGTGAAAGTCCAGCTTAGTGTGGGCCTAAACCCTTTCTCGTAATAGTAAACGATTGGGCTTGAGCCCAGTAATCAGTAGGGCCTTTGCCCAATTTCAGTAATAGTGTCAGTGGGGCCTTGTCCCATAACAGTAAAAAATATCAGTCATGCAATGAATAGTATGTAATATCATTAATCGATGCAGTAACAGTATAAAATCATTAATTAGTGCAGATATGCACTTAGAAATCCTACCCAAACCAGCCTCTACACACCACTTCGTCCCACCAAACACACCATGTAGGGATAAAATCGACCCACCCAGCCAAACACATCAAGATTAGCACTGGTTGCGACACTAAATAGTATTGCAGCAAAGCTGCCAGTAAAATAAACGGCATATAGCCATCAGTAGGTCCACAGTCGTCTTGGGCGACCCGTGCAACCTTATCAGTACGTACACTTCCTCCAAATATAACAACCCATCCCCATGCAATATATCGTGACATAATATCATACGTGTATGCAAAATGTTATGCTCAATCATAGTCATACATATCATAGAGCAAATCAGTCATACATAACATAAGGCCATAACAGTATGTAATATCATTAATCGATGTAGTAACAGTACAAAATCATTAATCAGTGCAGATATGCACTTAGAAATCCTACCCAATCCAGCCTCTACACACCAATTCGTCCCGCCAAACACACCATGTGGGGATAAAATTGACCCACCCAGCCAAACACACCAAGATTAGAACTGGTTGCGGCACTAAATAGTATTGCAGCAAAGCTGCCAGTAAAATAAACGACATATAGCTATCAATAGGTCCACAGTCGTCTTGGGCGACCTGTGCAACCTTATCAGTACGATACACTTCCTCTAAATATAACAACCCATCCCCATGCAATATATCGTGACATAATATCATATGTGTATGGAAAATGTTATGCTCAATCATAGTCATACGTATCATAGAGCAAATCAGTTATACACAACATAAGGCCATAACAGTCATTTCATCTCCTAGGGGTATAACAGTCATTTTACCCTATGGGGGTATTTTGGTCATTTTACCCTATGGGGGTATTTTGATCATTCTACCCTGTGGGGGATTTCGATCATTTTACCCTATGGACGTATTTCGATCATTTTACCCTATGGGGGTATTTTGGTCATTCTACTTTATGGGGGTATTTTGGTCATTTACCCTATAAGGGTATTTTGGTCATTTTACCCTATGGGGGTATTTCGATCATTTTACCCTATGGGGGTATTTCGGTCATTCTACCCTATGGGGGTATTTCGATCATTCTACCCTATGAGGGTATTTCGATCATTTTACCCTATGGGGTATTTCGATCATTCTACCCTATGAGGGTATTTCAGTTATTTTACCCTATGGGGGTATTTCAGTCACTTTACCTTATGACGGTATTTCGGTTATTTTACCCTATGGGAGTATTTTAGCCATTCTACCCTATGTGGGTATTTCGGTCATTTTATCCTATGGGGGTATTTTGGTCATTCTACCCTATGAAGGTATTTCGGTCATTCTACCCTATTGGGGTATTTTGGTCATTTTACCTATTTTGGGGTCTGGATGTAGATATCGACCTCTCAAAAGGTCCGCAGTCGCCTCGAGCGACTCAGGTAACCTAAATGGTCATCACAGTGTAAATGGGCCCAAGGCCCATTACTCGGCCCAAGTGGGCCCACACGCTCGTGCGGCCCGTTCAGCCTAGATTTCGCCACGGCTATGAGATCTACATAACCCAGTCCAGTATTTTCCACAAATCATGGATTTCATCTGTGTGGGGCCCAGAGCCTATTGAGCCAACACGGCCCATTTCAGCCCAACGTCGGCCATTACGGCCTAAGCCAATGAAAATGCTCATGGAGGCCTCTACAGTCTATCGGCCATGATCCATGGGTTTGGCTTACCACACGAGCGATCGCACGCTCGTGTGGTCTCAAACGTCGTATTCTCGACTTTTTGGCTTTTGCCGTTCTACAGTTACAATGGGGTGTTTACACATCTAATGCGATTTGCAGACTCCTTTCATTCCGAACACTCTTATTCCGAAAATCAATGATCATCGTACCCTTGGTTCCCAGGCAATGTGCCAATCAACCTCGACCACCACCTACACAAAAGTCACCATCTTTATATTAGACTCATACTTGACAAACCATATCAATTTCACCCCACTTACCACTCAATACTGTTTCTCAAAAAGTAACAGATGACTCATTATCATACCATAACCACTTACAAACAACAATAAAATAGATTGCAGATCAGAGATGTAGCGTACAAAGAACCGAGAATCAGGATTAATATATCAGTATTCATCCAATGGAGAGAACTTGAGGGAGAGAAAGAGAAAAACCATGCGCACCCAATTGATCAACGAACCCTTGCTAAAGCCGAGAGCTATTCGGCACAGCTTAAAAAAAAGAACAAGGGAGAATCGACTAGGAGAGAAAATCGAAAAGAAAAATGGTGAGGGAGGAGAGAAGCAATATTCGGCCAAGGTTGAAAGAAAAGGAATGAAACCCGAATTCTAACTCTCACAAAATCGGCAACAACCCCAAATCCCAAAAATCCCTCCTCCAATTCGGCTACACACTCTCCATCCACTTCCTATCCCTTAATTTTCTACTATTATCTCTCCACAACAACAACCTCCCCAAATCCCAATATTCTCTCTTCAAATCTCTCCAAATATCCCTCCTCAATTCTCTCTATGACCAGTTCGAACTCCATTTAGCAGTATTTCAATCCAACTCTACCACCCAAACGAATTAGGCAACAAAATAAATACTCCCTTTTTGATGCGCCACCACTCGAACCTTAGACCCCATTTGCACTCCACATGCCCTTTACCACTAGACCAACAACTCCTTTGTCTCATATTTTAACCACAGTAATTTAAGAACCTACTATCTAGATCCAAGGATTTTATTCACTTAAAATAAAAATTTTGCCTAAGCCAAGGCTTGAACCTGACTTCTCAGACACTTCCAAACACTCCTAAATCACTTAACCACTAAAGAAAACATTCATTTATGTCACATCCTTGCACAACTAAATATTTATGTGCATTTAGACAAATTCGTCGTGATTTTTATTGATGATATTCTAATTTATTGCTGAGACGAGACTGAGCATACTGAACATTTGAGAATTGTGCTGCAAACCCTGTGTGATAAACAATTGTTTGCCAAATTTAGCAAATGTGAGTTTTGGCTTCGAGAAGTTGGTTTTCTGGGACATATAGTATCAGCTGAAGGCATCAGGGTTGATCCGAGTAAAATTTTAGCAGTTGTTGACTGGAAACCTCTGAGAAACATACTGAAATTTAGAAGGTTTCTAGGATTAGCTAATTAATATAGAAGGTTCATTAAAGGATTCTCGATGATAGCTACTCCAATGACGTGAATTTTACAGAAAGATGTAAAGTTTGAGTGATCAAAAAAATGTTAGCAAAGTTTCAATCAGTTGAAAGCATTGTTGATTGAGGCACCAGTTCTAGTTCAGCCTCAATCGGGTAAAGAATTTGTAATTTTCAGCAATACATCTTTGAGTGGTTTAGGCTATGTTTTGATGCAAGAAGGTATAGTGATATCTTATGCTTCTAGACAGTTAAAGCCGCATGAAAAGAATTATCTGGCAGATGACTTAGAGTTGACAACGATTGAATTTGTGTTGAAGATTTGGTGACATCATTTATATGGTGAAAAATGTAATATTTATACCGATCATAAGAGTTTGAAGTATTTAATGACACATAAAGATTTGAACCTGAGACATCGCAGATGGCTCGAATTGTTGAAAGACTATGATTTGATTATTGATTATCATTTGGGAAAAGAAAACGTATTAGCTCATGTTCTGAGTAGAAAATCTCTGTTTGCTTTGTGAGCGTTGAATACGCGATTGTCATTGTCTGATGATGGTTCGATTTTAGCTGAGTTAAAAGCTAAACCGTTATTCTTACAACAAATTTGTGAAGCTCAGAAATGCGATGATGTGTTGATAGCTAAATGGAAATTATGTGACACGACTCCTGATTCATATTTCCAGATTAGGTCCAATGATTGGTTACTTTTTAGAGGTAGAGTTTATGTGCCGAGGGATTCGGAGTTGGTTCGGAAGATTTTTTACGAAGCTCGTTGTGGTAGATTTTCCATTCATCCTGGTAGCACTAAAATGTATAATGATTTAAAACAGATGTATTGGTGACCGGGAATGAAGCGCGAGATTTCAGATTTTGTATTAAGATGTTTAGTATTTTAGCAAGTAAAAGCTGAACATCAGGTACCTTCTAGTTTGTTGCAGCCAGTGATGATACCGAAGTAAAAATGGGAGCGAGTTACTATGGATGTCGTATCGGGTTTACCTCAATCTCCATGAAAGAAATATGCCATTTGGGTTATTTTTGTTCGTTTAACGAAGTCTACACATTTTATTTCGGTACATACAGATTACTCCCTTTAGAGATTAGCTGAGTTATACATCTCTAAGATTATCAAATTGCACAGGGTTCTAGTTTCTATTATTTCAGATAGAGATCTTAGGTTTATGTCGCGATTTTAGAGTAAGTTGCAGGAAGCTCTAGGTATGCAGTTACATTTTAGTACTACATATCATCTCCAGACAGATGACCAGTCTGAGCGAGTAATTCAGATAATCGAAGATATGTTTCATTTTTGTGTATTAGAATTCGAAGGAAACTAAGAGAAATATTTACCGTTGGTTGAGTTCCCGTACAATAACATTCATCAATCAAGGATAAAGATGGCACCGTACTAAGCTTTGTATGGTCGTAAATGCTAAACTCTTTTGTATTGGATCGAGCTTAGTGAGAAAAAGATACATAGGGTTGCTTTGATTAGAGAGACTGAATAAAAAGTGAAAGTAATCCGTGACAGTTTGAAAGTAGCTTCAAATCGACAGAATTTGTATGCAGATTTGAAACGTAAAGATATTGAATTTCATATCGACGATAGAGCATTTCTGAAAGTGTCGCCTTGGAAGGGAGTTCTTCATTTCGGCGACAAAGGGAAGCTGAGTCCGCGATTTATCGGACCATGTGAGATCATTGAAAGAATAGGGCCAGTGGCGTATCGGCTAGCTTTACCGTTAGAGTTAGAAAAGATTCATAATGTGTTCCATGTATCCATGTTACGACGGTAATGATCAGACCCTTCGCATATCATTTCTCCAGCAGATGTTGAGATTCAGTCCGACATGTTGTATAACGAAGAACTGATCAGAATTTTAGCACAAGAGATTAAAAAGTTAAGAAACAAAAGCATAGGACTAGTAAAGGTTCTTCGGCAACGTCATGGGATTGAAGAAGCCACTTGGGAACCCGAGGAAGCTATGAGAAAGCAATATCCTAACCGATTTTCTGGTAAGATTTTTGGGGACGAAAATTTATTAAGGGGGAGAGTTGTAACAGCCCATTTTTAAAGAAATCAGAACAGTGGTTTCGGGACCACAAATTTGACGACGTAAAATTTATTTTATTTTTTAAAGCATGTTAGTAGTGTCGTATAAAAATTTCGTGAAGAAATTTTATCGTTTGCATGTTTAATTTGATAGAAAGGACTAAATCGCGTAAAGTGCAAAACTCGTGTTCTATTAGAAAAAGGTGTCAATTTGCTATGAAATTCAAACATGAGTGACCTTAAATGGTAATTAGACCATTAATTTAATTAGTGGACAAGTTTGGACATCATTAATGAGATTTAGTAATGTTATATAAGTAATTGAGTAATTAAATAACAAAATAAATAAAACAAAAAAGCAAAATTTACGTTGTCCATCTTTCCTAGCCGAAATTCCAAGGAAAAAATCACCATTTTTGAACACTCAAACATTCAGCCAATCTTTACCCTTATGCATGTGAGTATTTTTCATCCCATTTTTAATGATTTCTATGTTTTTGAAGTCGTTGTAGCATAATCTAGCTAGTCTGGGGACTAATTTTAAAAACCGTTAAAAGCCTAGGGTTTTACCATGAATATATGGTAGTTGTTTTTTTTTATGGATGAAAATGAATATTTGATGATAGTTGAGCAACTTTTGTAAAGGAATTTTTGATGAATTTGTCATTTAAGGATTTAATTGGAAAATATAAAAATGTTCACAGTAAAAATGTGAAATAAATGGAATATAAAGCTTTCTAGAGACTAAATTAATATTCGGGTAGCATGGGTTTGGACTAAATTGCATGAATTTATATTTTATGAATTAGGGACTGAATTGGAATGAATTCAAGATATTAGGAGCAAAATCATAATTTTGCCAAATTATGATTTGTGGATTAAATTGAATAGAGTGAAAATTAAATAACCTAAATTTGATTATATAGATCAAGAAAAGCAACGTACGAATTTAGATCGAGGAATAGAAAAAGTATTGGATTAACCGATCGTATTTCTCCGTTCGTGTCTGAGGTAAGCTCGTATATTTAATTAGCATTGAATTATGTTTGATTTAAATGCTTTTATGTTATATTCTTGGTATTATGACTTTATGGCAATATTCAACGAAGTTTTAGCGACTTTCGACTCCCGTTTGAACCTTAGGAATATATATGATACAAATGACATGTCATCAGGGGTTACCGTGTTTCGGGTGCTAGTCTTGTGCGTCCTACCGGTGACTGTGTTTTCGGCATGTATTGCAGTTACTTGACAGCTTGTGTGAGCAGCACCGTGTAGCTATGTCCTGACTGATAGATTGTGTGATTAGACCCACTTATGGCTCGAGAGAAACCATTTATATGAGATATGAGATAGTAGTGGTTTTCACCACATGTTAGTACATAGTGTGCGAGATTCTCGAGTATTCGATAGTATTCTAGTGGTTCAACAGGTATGAAAAATGAAAGGTTCTATAAATGCCTCAATATGTGATGCTATGAAAGTATGGAAATGTATGAGTTGATGTTGTTTGAAATATGCTTAGCCATATGCTTGAAAGTATGAAAACTTACTAAGCATTTCATGCTTACTTCGTGCTATTTCCTTTGTGTTTCTAGTTAAACGGAAGTTTGTTTGGGTTGGAAGGTTGTCGGAGATCCATCACACTATCCATCGGCTAAATCGGTAGATTTTGATGATTTTGAGTCATGGCTATAATGACATGTATAGGTGTCCTGTTTGATGAAATTTAGCCATTATGTGTGGCTTGTATATATGACATTATGGTTGGTGATCTAGTTGATATGATATTGTAATTATATGATATTTTGATGTGGTTGTTATTTTGATGTTGTGTTGGTTAAAATGATGGTAGGAAAATGATATGGTAATGGTATTTTATGAAATGGTGAATGGTGTGAATAGAGATAGTCCTTAAATGTTGCTAATGGATTGATTTGGTAATTTGATAGTGATCATCTTTTGGTCAAATTGGTATGGTACATGTTAGTTGTGAAAATGGTTATTTGGTATTATTTGTGCATGAAATTTTGGGTATATGAACATATAGATAAATGTGGCTTTGAAAGTGTTCAATTGGTGGTTTAATTAGTGAATGAATTGGTTAGGTGTTTAGGTAAGTTTGATTGTTGAAATTGAGGTGTCATTTTGGCATATTGGTTGAATGGATAGTTTCTATGTATTGTAAACGTGAATACGGATATGTTAAGTGTGTCTTAAATTCTTGATTATAGGTACAAATGGTTTTTGCATGAGGTGTAAGTTTGCGTGAGAAAAATGGCATGGAAATGGCAAGTTTTTTCTCCACGCGGGCAGAGACACGGGCGTGTGTCTCAGCAGTGTGTGACACACGATTATACGACACGGCTGTGTATCCCCTGTTGCTTTCAAAGGGTTGTAAGTTAGGCTATTACACGGCCTAGCACAGGGCCTAGCACATTGGCATGTGGGGTTATTTCAAATGGTACACGACCTAGCACACGGGCGTGTGGCTTGCCCGTGTGACCCAAGTCAGTGAGTTACACGGGTATGGACACGGGTTGGGACGCGACTGTGTGTCCCTATTTCATTTGCCTACATGGCCTAAGAAACGAGCGTATCTCTTGGCCGTGTGAGTCACACGGCCTAGCCACACGGCCATGTGACCCCTGCAATTTGAAAAAATTGCCTTTTTTCGAAAAAAATTTCATACATTTCCGATTTAGTCCCGAGTCATTTCTAATGTCTTTTTAGGGCATCGAGGGCTCGTATAAGGGACTGTATGTATGTTTTTGATTAATGTTGCTGTGATTTACCTTGTGATTTGTTTATGGTAATAAATTGTTCGTTGTATGATGTTATGCTTAAAAAATGGTCCATAGTCCTAATCCGGCGACAGATACGGGCTAGGGGTGTTACACAGTATTAGAGTTAATTCGAGTAAAATATCAGCTATAGTAGATTGCAAAACTCTGAGAAATGTTTTAGAGATCAGAAGTTTCTTGGGTCTAGCCAGGTATTATCAGAGATTTGTAAAAGGGTTTTCGATGATTTCTACACCGTTGACGAAGCTAGTTCAGAAAGATGTCAAGTTTGAATGGTCCGAAAAGTGTCAGCAAAGTTTCGATCAGTTGAAAGTGTTGTTGACCGAAGACCCTATATTAATTTAGCTAGATTCCTGTAAAGAGTTTTTGATTTATAGTGATGCTTCACTAAATGGTTTAGGCTGCATTTTAATGCTTGAAGGCAAAGTGATAGCTTATGCTTCCTGTCAGTTGAAACCGCACGAGAAAAACTACCCGACCCTTGATTTAAATCTTATAGCTATTGTGTTTGCATTAAAGATTTGGTGACACTATTTGTACAGAGAAAACTGTCATATCTTCATATATCACAAAACCTTGAAATATTTGATGTTAGAAAAAAAATTAAATTTGACACAATGTAGATAGTTGGGGCTGCTAAAAGATTACGATTTGATCATCGATAATCATCCAGAAAAAGCTACTGTAGTTGCCGATGCTCTAAGTAGAAATTCTTTATTTTCTTTGAGAGCTTTGATACTCGGTTGACGTTTATTGATGATGGTTCCATTGTAGCAGAATTGAAAGCTAGACTGACATTTCTGCAACAGATTTGTGAAGCTCAGAAAAGTGATTCCGAGTTGATTGCTAAATAGGAACAAATTTAAAAGACACCTGATTCATAATTTCATATTAGTTCTGACGGTAGTTTGTATTTCCGAAGCAAAATATGTATTTCGAGGAATTCTGATATTATTCAGAAGATTTTACAAGAAGCTCATAGCAGTAATTTTTTGATACACCCTGGTAGTAATAAAATGTATGGTGATTTGAAGCAGAGTTTGTATCAAAATGTCTAATATGTCAGCAAGTTAAAGCCAAGCATCAGGTACCTTCTGGACTATTACAGCCTGTGATGATCCAAAGTGGAAATAGAAACGTGTTACAATAGATTTTGTATCAGGGTTACCTTCGCCTCCACGAAATAAAAATGCTATTTGGGTTATTGTTGATCGTTTGACTAAATCAACACATATCATTCCAGTACGTACATATTATTCACTTGAGAGATTGACAGAACAATATGTTTCTGAGATTGTTAGACTGCATGGTGTGCCAGTATCTATTATCTCTGATAGAGATCCATGACTTTGTTATCAATTTTGGAGTAAATTGCACGAAGCTCTAGGTACTCGACTGCATTTCAGTATAACATTCCATCCACAGACTTATGGTCAGTCTGAGCAAGTGATTCAGGTACTCGAGGATATACTTCATTGTTGTATTTTAAAGTTTGAGGGTAGTTGGGAGAAATTTCTTCCATTGGTTGAATTTGAATGCAATAATAGTTATCAGGCGAGTATTAAAATGGCATCATACGAAGCTTTGTATGCTTGAAAATGGTGAACTCCATTATACTGGACTATATTGAGTGAGAAAAAGCTATTCAGTGTTGATTTGATTCAAGAAACAGAAGAAAAAGTCAAAGTAACACGTGATTGTTTGAAAGCTGATTTTGATCGTTAGAAATCATATGCGGATTTGAAAAGAAAAGACACTGAATTTCGCGTTGGCGACTGAGTGTTTTTAAAAGTATCGCCTTGGATAAATGTAACAACCCGTTTTCAATGAAATTAGAACAGTGGTTTCGGGACCACAAATTTGAATTCAAAAATTTTATTTTCTTATTATTTTATTTTCTATAGCATGATAATAATAACGTATAAAAATTTCAGTAAGAAATTTTACCGTTTACATGCTCAATTTGAGAAAAAGGACTAAATCGCGTAAAGTGCAAAAATTGATTTCCAATAGCTAAATGTATTAAATAACTATAGAACTTTAAATTTTAAGTCCTTATATGGTATTTAGATCATTTATATGTCAGTGGAATATGATGGCTTGGCATTTTATTAATTACTAATGATTTTAAAGGATATAATTGTAAATAGGTAATAAAATGATAAAAAATAAAAAAAAATTAAGTATCATAAAAGTTTGAAGTATCTAATGCCACAGAAAGATTTGAATTTGAGACAGCATAGATGGCTGGAACGATTAAAAGATTATGAGTTGATCATTGATTATCATCCAAGAAAAGCGAATGTAGTTACTAACGCTCTGAGTAGAAAATCTTTATTTAGTCTACGAGCAATGAATACATGACTGACACTGTCTGATGATGGTTTGATCTTAGCTGAGTTGAAAGCTTGACCGATGTTTTTAAAATAGATCTGTGAAGCTAAGAAATGTGATGATGATTTGTTAGCTAAATGGGCACAGTGTGACTCGACTTCTGATTCAGAATTTCAGATAAGATATGATGGTTGCTTATTGTTCAGAGGTAGAATTTGTGTACCGAAGAATTCAGAATTCATTCAAAAAATCTTACATGAAGCTCATAGTGGTAGCTTGTCTATTCACCTGGGAAGTAGTAAAATTTACAAAGATTTTAAACAAATATACTGATGGCCGGGAATGAAACGTGAGATATCTAACCTTGTATCTAAAGCTTAGTATCTCAGCAAGTTAAAGTTGAACTTCAGGTACCTTCTAGATTATTACAGCCAGTAATGATACCGAAGTGGAAGTGGGTTGAGTTACTATGGATTTGTATTTGGTTTACCCCTATCTCCAAGAAAGAAATATGCCATTTGGGTTGTTGTTGATCGATTGACAAATTCTGCACATTTTATTCCGATACATACAGATTTTTCCCTTGACAAATCAACTGAGTTATATGTTTCTGAGATTGTCAGATTACACAATGTGGCAATTTCCATTATTTAGGATAGATATCCGCGGTTTACATCATGATTTTGGAGAAATTTACAGGAAGCTTTAGGTACATGGTTGCAATTTAGCACTACATTTCACCCTCAGACCGATGGTCAACCCGAGCGTGTGATTCAGATTCTTGAAGATATGCTTCGTTGTTGCGTATTAGAGTTCGAAGGCAACTGAGAGAAATATTTACTATTAATTGAATTCGCGTATAATAACAATTTTCAATCAAACATAAAGATAGCAGCGTATGAGGCTCTGTATGGTCGTAAGTGCCGAACTCCATTATACTGGACCGAGCTTAGTGAGAAAAAGATTCACGGGGTTGATTTGATTTGTGAGACTGAAGAAAAAGTTAAAGTGATCCAAGATAATTTGAAAGCAGCTTCAGATCGTCAGAAATCTTAAGCGGATCTTAAACGTAAAGATATAGAATTTCAAGTTAGTGATAGAGTATTTTTGAAAGTATCGCCCTAGAAGAAAGTTCTTCAATTTGGTCACAAAGAGAAGCTAGTTTCGCAATTTATCGGGCTGTTTGAGATTACTGATAAATCAGACTTGTTGCATACCGATTAGCTTGACCATCAAAACTAGAAAAGATTCATAATATCTTTCATGTGTCTATGCTGTAATGGTACCGATTTGACCTTTCACAAGTTATCTCTCTGATGGATGTCGAGATTCAGCCTGATATGTCGTACAGTGAAGAATCGATTAAAATTTTGGCACTAGAGGTGAAAGAATTTAGAAATAAGAACATAGCTTTAGTAAAACTTCTTTGGCAACGACACAGATTGGAAGAAGCCACCTGGGAACCCGAGGAAGCTATGATAAAGCAATATCTAACCTCTTTCTTGGTAAGATTTTCGAGGACGAATATCTCTTTAGGGGGAGATTTGTAACAACCTATTTTCAGTGAATCAGAACAGTGGTTTCGAGACCACAAATCCGAAGTCAAAAAATTTATTTTATTATTCTTGTATTTCTTACAGCATGATAGTAATATCGTATATAAATTTCGTTAAGAAATTTTACCGTTTACATGCTCATTTTGAGAAAAATGACTAAATTGCGTAAAGTGCAAAAGATGAGTTCTAATAGCTAAAGGTATTAAATAGCTATAGAAGTTTAAAGTTTAAGTCCTTATATGGGATTTAGACCGTTTATATGTTAGTGGAATATGATGGCTTGGCATTTTGATGATTTTAAAGGTTATAATTGTAAATAGGTAATAAAATTATCAAATAAATAAAACAATTTAAGTATCGTCTTCCATTATCATTTTAGTAACCGAGATGATTAGGTATGCATATTTTTCTCGTTTTTGATGATTTCTATGTTTTCGAGATCGTTGTAGCTTAATTTAGCTAGCCCGGGGCCTAATTTGCGAAACTATTAAACTATTAGGGTTTTACCATTGATGCATGTGTATGAGTTTTGAAATTTGATGTTAGAAAATGGATGGCTGTTATTAGATAAACAAATTTTGTAAAGGAATTTTTGGTGAAATTGTTAAATAGGAATTAAATTGAAAAATAGAAAATGTTACAAGGTGAAATTGTGAAATAAATGAAATATAGGGCAAGCTATGGACCTAGTTGATATTCGACCATAGTGGGTTGTGGTGAAATTACATAAATTTCCATTTTTATGAGCTAGGGACTAAATTACAAAGAAATTAAAAGTATAAGGGAAAAATAGTAATTTTTCCAAAATATGTTTTTGGGGTAAATTAAATAAATGATATATTAAATTTAGTTAAATTTATTCGTATAGATTAAGGCAGACCTCATGGGACTTTAGATCGAGGCAAAGAAAAAGTCTCGGATTAATCGCCTCCGTATCTACGAATACTCGTCAATGTAAGTTCATGTGATTAAATTGTGCTTATACATTTTATATTGAATTATTATGAATTGTGAATTATTATAAATTTACATGATTGCATATCCAATGAAGTTCGACAAATACCGAGTCCTGTTTGAACCTTAAGAATCCTTAGGATACAAATGACATGTCATTAGGGTTACATAATTTGGTTGAGGTCCTGCATGTGTTGCAATACTCTACAGCTTGTGACAGCATACCGATTAATAGCTCGTGAGAGCATACCGATCTACAGCTCGAGTGAGCATACCAATTTACAGCTCATATGAGCTTATATGTACATGAATTGACGGATTACAGTTATATGAGCTAGCACACTATGTGTAAGCTATCCTAGGTATCCAACGGTATTGTAAATGGTTCAACAGGCAATGTTCTGATACGAAATGATATGAGTTCGATACAAACTATTATAGGTATACACATGAAATACAATAAAATGATGTTACATGATATATAGATATATGAAATGTATGATACATGTTTATGGAACTTGATTAATTGTTGAGCTCATCCATGATTATTGGTTCGTATATGTATTTACATGACTATGGTTGGTGTATATGTGCTTAGAAATTTGGCCAAAATGTGTTGGGATATGTTTTGTTACTTACCTATTACCTAATCAAATGGTAAGTTAAATTCTAAGTTATACAAACTTACTAAGCTTAAATGCTCACTCTGTGTTATTATCTGTGTTTTATAGTGAATCAAAAGCTCGTTCGGGTTGGAAGCTTGTCGGAGCTATATCTCACTATCCATCGGCTATTTTGGTACATTCAGTTGTTTAATTTTGTTTATAATGGAATGTATAGGTATTTTGTTTAATGATAGCTTATGAGCTTGAATGTTGGAATGGCCAATTGACTTGGTTGAATTTTGGTACTTGATGATATAATGGCATAGTTTGGTATGTATGTTAATAGCCTATTTTGTGGTTGTTACTTGGTTGGTTTGTTTTAATGTTGAATGATGATATGATAGTTCAAATATACAAATGTTAAATGTCATTATGGTGTAGGTGAAGATGGTGTTTTAGTGCACAAGTTATATGTGAATTATATGACTATTTGGGGCTAATTTTTGTATGTCATATATGGTACATTTTGGTATGTTTTAAAAGGATAAATCAAGTGGCATATTATGGTATAGTTTTGGTCAAGCCTTTGTTGATCAAATGATCAAATTGTGTTCATAGTTATACATGTTTATATATTGTCACTTGAGGTGCCTAAGGGCATATTGGTTGTATGTGATAATACCATTTATATAAGGCTACAATATGCATGATTTTGGTGCCTTATTATAGCTTTTGTATATATGTATTTGTGGTTTTAGGTACATGTCTAATTGGGTTAGAAAAATGGCTTGTAAAATGGCCTATTTTTGTCCACACGGGCAGAGACATGGGCATGTGTTTCAACCATGTGTGACACATGGCCTGGTGACACGACCATGTGTCCCCTATAGCTTTCAAAGGGTTGCAAGTCAGGCTATTACACGGCGTAGCAAACGGCCTGGCACACAGGCTTATGAGGTTATTTCGAAGAGTATACAGCCTAGCACATTGGCATGTGGCTTGGCCGTGTGACCCAAGTCAGTGAGTTACACGGGCACAGACACGGGCTGGGACACGGCCATGTGTCCCTACTTCGAATGCCCACACGGCCTGAGACACAGGCGTGCCTCTTGACCATGTAAGTCACGCGGCCTTTCTATTACACACTCTTACTTAAACTCACCTTTCTAATCAACAACACGATGGAGCAAACAAATTGGTGCTAACATACTCGACAATTCTAAGCATTGGAATGCCTACTATCCTTTAGTTAATAATGCCAAGGCAAAATGGCTGAATTTGGCTTCAAAAGTCCATAAGTTTATTAGAAGATACTCACTACAAACCGAAAAAAACTAAGTATAGAACATCTCATTTTTAGGAATTAATTTTCCAAGCAACCAATCCTAAGCAAAATTCACCCAATCCACTGTCACATGTTCTAGGTGTATTGAAGAATCTAAGCTCATCATCGAACATCATAAGTACAGATTGTACTCCTCATAAAAAAATAGTACGTAATAGTTACATTGCTGTGGCAAAGCAGTTTCAACTGAACTAAACCGATTATACTAAAGTGGCCATACATACTAAATATAAAATGCAACCTCTAAACCTAAGGGATCCATTGCCTCAATGCATGACCAAATATGTAAAAGAACAACTAAAAAGAGAAATGTATGCAACATATGTTATGGCACAAGAAAATGAGATGCAAGATGCATGAAAGAGAGACAAAACTTAGTTGGCTTGGACTAGCATCTAAATACCTCATTCTGCCCGAAAAGGGTATTTTCGGGCACTGACCTTGTACCGCCATTTCCTCTTTTTAAGGGTCATTTCTTCCCCCTCCTTGTTAGTCTCCATTAACTCATCGATTAGATGATCAATGTCCCAGTCTTGTGCAGAAACGGGAGCTAGTGGCGAAGGTGGAATAGGGTCTTTCCCTTTGGTGGTGACAGTATCATCCTTTTCGCTTTTTTCTCATTCTCAACATTTAGGGATGCTATCTTCTTGGGCACTTCAATAGCAATTTAAGTAGGTGCCTCGGTAGTAGGTTGAGTAGGTGCTTCAGTAGCAACTTGAGTGGGCTCCTTGGCAACACCGGCAAATGGGAGCAAGGTGGCTAGGAAGAGAGGAAATTCTTGCATTAGCTTCGTAAAATTCTTTTGCAGGGATTCCCTTAGAGCCAAATCCCTACTCCTCACATAAGCCCAATACTCAGCTTGCTGTTCCTGGGCCTACACCATCTCCTTAGTCAGGTGAAACTACTGGATTTCAAAAAGGGACATCACTGCTCTAACTACTTCAAGGAGTGCAATATTTGATGTTCAGTAGAGTTATGAGAAACTAGAGGTCCTGTCATGGGAGTATGCGCAGTAGAGGAGGTGGTGGCATGGCTATGTTGAGCTGCCCTGGTGGCATTAGTTACTTGGATCTTGGCAAAGATGGTCCTGGTCAACCCACCCTTGTCAGGGGTGATATCCTCCTCTGCATTGAGAGGGACTTAGGCAATTCGACATAGGGCAGTAATAAGTAAGGGGAAATTTAAGCTACCCACATTCTTCTCAACACACCAATGTAGTTCTTGAAAAATGATCCTCCCGACATTAATCTTTCTCCCTTTTATAATGGAGTGCAGCAAAAGCATTTGTTCTTCCGAAATAGGGGCATTATGTGTAGACGACATAAGTCAGCTTCTTAAAACATGATACCAAATCTTCCCAATGGGCTTCAACAAAACCTTCTCGATAGTATAACATTCCTGGTTGGAAATAGTCCACTGTGTGTCCTCAATACATAAATCCTCCAATACCTGGTTTAACCCCTCAACAGTAATACTTTCAACAAACGACGTGTGCTCATCCTATATTGTGACACCCTAAACTCGATCGAGACGGACCGGCCCGAATTTGAAACGTTACATTAGCCACCTAAATGACTCTCCGACCTTATAACACCTAAATCTTATCTAATTATTAGTTATTTATTAATGAAGAAGCAAATTATGAGTCAATTTTAAACTTTTCCTAGGTAATTTAACCTAAGGGCATTTTGTCATTTTACCACCTATGGTAAAACTAACCCGATTTTAGATCAAAGTGTTTATCGAACTTATTTTAGTCAAAATTATGCAAGCCTAAAAATTTCAGATTAATTTGAATACGTTTCTGTGTCTAATTTAAGTTTTATTATTAGGGACTAAATTGTAACAAACACAAAACATCAAGACCTCTCCTGAATTATAAATTAAGTGTGTTTCTGTCAAATTTTACCCATTATGAGACTAATCCTAAAATTTTACCATGTTTCCTTATCATTTAAGGCTCCAATTAGACTAATCAATTTTTAGGACTAAATTGTAACTTAAACAAATTAGAATACCAATATAAAAAGACAAAAATTCTAACCCCCAAAACCCACACTGTCGTGTCCCCCAAACCATGTTCACGTTCACTTACCCACAGGCACGTGTGCAACCCTTCACACTCCCGTGTGAAAATCACTGCACCTATTTTTACGGAAAACTCATTTTAAAACCCGATTTTGTGTATTTTAATGGCCAATTTAACCCAATTTAACTACAATTAATTAACATAGATATACATATGCCTTCAATTGAATTTATTAACATCAATTAAGCCTTAATTATATAGAATTAGGCAACCAATTTCAAGCATAACAAACACTGAATAAATCAAACAAGTGGCGTACCTTAGTCACTAGTAAACCACTCAATGGCAGCTTCATTTAAACAATTGTTAGTATAAATTTCATGCCTCACACACTGAGTTATCAATCACCATGTTATCAAGCAACAATACACTGTAAATCATTCAAAATTTAATCTCGAATATGCCTCAAAATTATTACAAAACCATCCAAAATAAATGTCCAATGTCCAATTACAACCAAAATTAAACTAATACTTGAGAGTTCCATAATGTCCGATTACAGTCTCTAAAATGTGTAATAAAGTCTCTACCAAGCCTAATTCTATTGGAATGCTCTTGCTCGACTCCTGGGCTCCTCAAGCCCGATGATTATCTGTACGAATTGTGAGGGTGTGAGCTTTAAAAAGCTCAGTGAATCTTAATAAAAAAATACTAGTAAATCCACACCCAAATCATGTTTAAATCACATTCAATCAATCACCAATTATCATCCATAATAATGAAACATGTCAGTTTAGTTTTCATATGCATTATCAATATCAACAATCAATTATTCTCAATCATCAAATGATATAGCAACAATCATACATAAATGTATTGACATACACTTCTCATGACTTAATTGAGTGATCATACATCGGATAAACGGATCTTCGAACTCCCACAAATATCAAATACAGTCCATCGAGTTCTACGGGATGAAGCACACGCTCTCTTATAGCTCCTCAAATAACTCATTGATTGGAGACTTATGCTCAACACTTCATTATCTACTCCAAACAAATCGATCCACCTAGAGCCATATGTTCACAATGTCACAAATAAAGGTGAGTACTCAAAAATCCTATGGCATGCCAACTATATCCAATGGATCCACCATGCATGTTGCCAATATATTCAGTCAAACATAGCATATAAATCAATCAATATTGTGCTCAATTTAATATGACAAAATGCTTATTTGTAACATGTAACATAGCCATTTAACATACAATTAAATTAGGCATTTCATTTGCTATTTTCCAATATTCAATTACCAATTGTAAGACTAACATATCATGATAAAAAAAACTCCAATAAACATGCTTTAATCATCCTTATAATTAACCTAATTAAATAGCACAACACCACCCAAAAGCTTACTTGCCATTATTCAATAAAAAATCAATTCTTGCACATTTAATATCAATCTTGCAAAAATCAGTCTTTCAACCATAATTAATCAATTGAAATAATCAATTAAGCTATTAATTAAACATAATTGAGGGTCAATTTACCAAATTTCCCTTATAAACACTCACCATACAATTTATTCCACCATAAACAAGTGATCAACCAAGCAAATTCAAGCTTCAAGTCCGGTTATCTTGATCCTTTTCAAGATCCGAAGCTTCAACAAAGATAAAGTAGACATTACCACCTTTTCAATGCTATAATAAACACGGATTTTAATTAATTATACTAATCAAAATTCTCTCACAAAGATACCTTACCAGATCTGTAACATCAAGTCGAAAACTCGATTCCTCAAAAAATCGATCTCTCCAACCCTCCTAAACACTTTCAATCATCAATACTAGACCAAATACACTTATACTAACTATTAATTTCACAAAATTACAAAAAATCGGTTCATGAAGATGATGAAATTCAGATTTCTTTAAATTACCTTACAAATCATGTTTAATGTTGATAAATAAGATTAAAAACCTTTTAATAGATCCATTTTGAGTTGGAACATCCATTAATTTGTGGATTTCCTCTCAAAATTCAAGATCCACCATTAAAGAACCATGTGTTCTTAGAAGAAGATGACATTGATAAAAATCCTTTAATTGACTCCCAAATCATGTAAAATAATTTCTAATCATCATAAAAACAAGTTTAGGATTGAAGATTACCTTTGATTCCCTCTAAATTCGTTGATTGAAAATATTGATTCAAGAAACGAGTGAATTAAGAGAGTATTTTGAGAAGGAAATTGGTTGGATCAATTCTCTTATGATAGATCTTTAAAACCATGCAAAGAAAATGAATTTTAAAACTCTCTAATCTGATGTAAAATGTATGAAAAGTGGGCTAGATACATTAGTTTTAAAGCTTAAACCACCCACTAGAAATTAAAAATTTGGGAAATTTGCCTAATGGCCACTCCCACATTTCCCTTACTTTATCATTTAATCATTTCCCTCTAAAATTTCTAATTTTAAGGTTTATTTTCCATATAAATACTCTAAATTTTACCTTATTTTACAATTAAAACCTATTTAATTAATATTTAAATTTTACTCAAAATACTACCAATAAAAATTATTTTAAAATTATTTTTCAACCCAAATTGATTATTTTCACTAATAATTATTTAAAATCTTTAAAGTCAAATTTTCAAATTATTTTAAAAATTTTTCAGATTATTGTTTAATCAATTTTGATGAAATGAACCTCCTAAATTAAATTAAAATTACTAGAAATCCTATAAATTCCTAGCTTCACATTTGGAATTTAAAAAATATACCTGAAACTACTAGACCCGGTTCAGGTATATCACATATATACCCACAAGAATAAATTGTGCATTAATATGGTCTTCATCAAAAGGAATGGACATACCTCTTATGTTGAAAAAAGGGGAATTTAGAGAGTTGACCTGGGCATAAAACTCTCGAACAATTTTTCCTAAAACATCTTCGGGGTGCAAGCAAAAAATATTCCACCCATGTTTTTCTATTATTGAAGATACAAATTCATCGTATCCCATGTATTGTTCAACTTTAAACAAGAACCCTTGCTCAAAATAGAAAGGCCGCTTTACGATGTTGGTATTGTATTTCATGGCTGCGATAGTGTTAAATAATGACTTTGGCTGAATAGCACTAGCCTTTGATGATTCGGTAGTTTTAGAGGTAGTTTTGACATGAGCCATTGGAGAAAACTAGAAGAAATCATGGAGAATGTAGCGGAAAAATTAGAGTTATTGAAGAGAAAAAGTTATAAAAGTTAAAACTTTAAGAGAGGCTTAAGAGACGTAAGCAGCTGAGGAGAGAAAAATAAAGGGATAGTGATGACAGTTCAACAAAATTGAAACGTACTAGGGAAGTTGCATTACATGGAGGAGGAAAGAAGAAAACTAAGAGGATTTTGGGGGGGAAATGTGAAGTGCCCTAATCCAAAAAAGTTTAACTCCCCTTTTATGGGCTCGCCTAATAACAGAATTGGATCAACTAAAATAAACATCTCTCCCCTTTGAATTATCTGCCTAGTCAACCTCACGTTGTCCACTACCCAGTTCGTCGCAATGCTACAACAAACTCCTCTGACTATCACAACTGCTCAGTGAATATTTTTTATTCCGCCTCTGAAAATTGTAAAAAAAAATTCAAAAATAAAAATAGAAATGAACACAATATTAAATAAGTACTAAAAATAAAATTAAAATTAAGCAATTAAAGAAAAGAAAGATAAAAGAAATTGCTAGCTCAAACATCTCGAAGATCAATGGAGTGCTTGTCTCGATCCATATGGGCACCCCAATAGTGCTTTAAACGTTGCCCATTAACTTTAAATGTGACTCCCATTTTCAAATCCTTGATATTAACAGCACCATAAGGATACACTTGGGCTACTTCAAAAGGACCTGACCAACGAGACTTTAATTTACCTGGAAACAATTTGAGCCTAAAGTTAAATAACAACATCTGTTGTCTGGGTTCAAATTGTTGTGGCATGATTCTTTTATCGTGCCAACGTTCGGTCTTTTCCTTGTACGCTTGGAACTCCTCCATTTGATTTAATTCTAACAAGCTTTTATGGCCGGTAGCAACCCAATCTGTGTTCATCTTCTTAATAGCCCAAAATGCTTTGTACTCAAGTTCAACAGGAAGGTGACATGGCTTGCCATAGACAAGCTTAAAAGGTGACATCCCCAACGGAGTTTTGTATGCGGCACGATAAGCCCACAAAGCTTTATCCAACTTGGTAAACCAGTCCTTACGAGTAGGATTCACCAATTTTTCTATAATTTTTTTTATTTTCACTATTTGAAATTTTAGCTTGTCTATTTGTTTGGGGGTTATATGTTGTAACAATCTTATGTTTCACCCCATATCGATGCAAAGCATTGGCTACCAACTTGCAGTCAAAATGAGACCCCTTATCACTAATAATGGCTCTAGGTGTACCAAATCTTGTAAAAATGTTCTTGTGTAAAAACTTCGTTACTGACCTTGCATCATTGGTAGGAAGAGCAACAACCTCGACCCACTTAGAGACATAGTCCACTGCTAACAGTATGTACACCTTGCCCACTGATGGTGGAAATGGACCCATAAAGTCTATTCTTCATACATCAAAAACTCAATCTCCAATATACTTTGCAATGACATTTCGTGTCTCCTAGATAGATTCTCTGTTCTCTAACAATGGTTACAAGACTGATAGAATTCATGAGCATCCTTGAACAAACTTGGCCAATAAAATCCTGACTAAAGTACTTTGGCAGCAGTTCTTATCCCTCCAAAATGTCTTCCGTATGGAGTTGAATGACAATGCTGTAGAATGCTATGTATTTCATCATTAGGGACATAGTGATCAGCATAATGTTTAAATAAGAAGGATTCATCTCAAAAATAGTGCTTGGCATCATGAAGAAATTTTCGTCTTCTTTGACTGTTGAGATCGGGTGGCAACACACTGCTTACTAAATAGTTCACTATGTTAGCATACCAAGGTAATGCTTCTTCATTAATAAGTGTATCATGACTACCTTCACTTCCAGATTCTATTCTCAACAAGTGATCAACCACTTGATTCTCAGTCCGTTTCCGCTCTCTAATTTCCAAGTCAAACTCCTACAGCAACAGTATCCACCTAATCAGCCTTGGCTTAGCATCTTTCTTGCTCATTAAATACTTAATAGTAGAGCGATCTGTGTAGACTATGACCTTTATACCAACAAGATACAAACAAAACTTATCGAACACGAACACCACAACCAATAACTCTTTTTCTTTAAAGCTGCGCTTCTGATAAAGTTCTGCTAGCATAGTATATTGCCCGCAGTATTTTGTCTTTCCTTTGCCCCAACATGGCTCCCACAGCATAATCACTGGCATCACACATGAGTTCAAAAGGTAGTGTCCAATCTAGAGCTACCACAATTGGTGCTGTTATGAGTTTTTTCTTTAACTTTTCAAAGGCCGCCAAACATTGTTCATCAAAATTGAAAGGTCTATTTTGCTCCAAAAAAGTGCACAAGGGTTTAGATATCTTCGAAAAATCCTCAATGAACCTTCTATGAAAACCTGCATGACCTAAAAAACTCCTAATACCCTTAACACTAGTGGGAGGTGGAAATTTCTCTATTACTTCAATTTTTGCTATGTTCGCTTCCATTCCTCTTTGTGATATCCTATGCCCCAGGATAATTCCTTCACAAACCATGAAATGACATTTCTCCCAATTTAAAACAAGATTCGTTTCTTCACAGTGGCCCAAAACTAATTCCAAATTTTTCAAGCAATCTTCAAAATCATTCCCGAACACAGAAAAGTCATCCATAAAGACTTCAAGAAACCTTTCCACCATGTCAAAGAATATGACCATCATACAACATTAAAAGGTTGCCGAGGCATTACATAACCCGAACGACATCCGTCTGAACACGAAAGTACCATATGGACATGAAAAAGTTGTCTTCTTTTGGTCATTGGGAGCTATTGAAATCTAATTATATCCTGATTAACCATCCAAAAAATAGTAGAAAGCTTTCCCAGCTAACGTATCCAACACCTGATCAATTAATGGTAGGCTAAAATGATCCTTCCTCTTTGTGTTGTTAACCTTGTGGTAATCCATACATACTCTCCATCCCATGACAGTGCGAGTTGGTATGAGCTCATTATTATCATTACTTGTCACTGTGACACCTCATTTCTTGGGTACACATTACACAAGACTCACCCATGAGCTGTCTAAAATCGGGTAAATGATACCAGCGTCAAGCCACTTAATAATCTCTTTCTTGACGACTTCTTTCATGATCTGATTCAGTCTTCGTTGCTGTTCAATGGAATTGCTAGGGCAATCCTCAAACAAAATCTAATGCATGCAGAATGCAGGGGTAATTCCTTCTATATCAGCTAGGGTCCATCTTGATGCCCTATTAAATCATCAAAGAACTTCTAACAACCTTGCCTCTTGTCGGGTGTCAGCTCCATAGAAATTACTACCAGAAAAGTACTATTGTCACACAAACATGCATACTTCAAAAGCTACGACAAAGGTTTTAACTCCAGTGTAAGAGGTTCCTTTATAGAGGGTTTAGATAAATCCAACGGTTCAAAATTCTTCCCTATTCTATCCACCATTTGTTTGGTGGTCATAAATTCACCGAACTCCTCAAAAATTACTCTATCATACTTCTCAAGCGAGTCTTCATTACTGACAAAATTGTTGTGGCAATATCTGGTGAATTCCTCCACTGTTGTTTCTATTAATCCAACGGCATGGCATTCATCATTAACATCAGCACATCTCAAAGCATCAAATACATTGAAGGTAATCTGCTGATCATTTATTATCATGGTCAGCTCGCCTTTCTGTACATCAATTATAGTTCTGCCTATAGAAAGAAAAGGTCTTCCAAGAATAAATGGCACATCTTGGTCAGTTTCATATTCTAAAATAAGAAAATTCACAAGTAAGATAAATTTATCCACTCTTACCAGCACTTCTTCAATTTTACCTTCCAGATGCCTGTAGGATCGATCAGCTAGTTGCAACGTAACCGTAGTAGGTCTCGCTTTTCCAATTCTTAGCTTTCTAAAAATAGACATAGGTATTAGATTTATACTCTCCCTTAGATCGCCTTACCAATATAATGATTTACAATTGAACATGGGATAGTGAAACTCTCTGGGTCCTTCACTTTGGAGGTAATTTATTTGTCAACATTGTTTTGCATCCTTTAGTGAGAGCAACAGTCTCAAATTCTCCCAAGCCGCAGTTTTTCGATAATATATCTTTCATAAATTTCACATAATTAGGCATTTGCTCCAAAGCTTCAACCAATGGTATGTTAATACGGAGTTGTTTCAAAACCTCTAAAAATCTTTTGAATTGAATATCCTGCTTAAAATTATGAAATCGCCGAGGAAAAGGTAAAGGTAAATGTGGTCGTCCTTCAAATTACTGATATTGTTTAACCGTGGCATTCTTGTTGACAACATGATCTAAGTCTGCCACAACATTTTGTTGCTTACCCTTTTCAGATTTAGTATATTCTTCAGATGACTCCGGGATCTTTACCTAGTTTTTATTCGAGTTTTCCTCTTCTGTCATGGTATCATGAGCAACATCATTAAGCTGAGTTATGCTTCTAAGAGTGATGGCCTTGCACTACTCCTTCCCTTGTGATCTTAAATTCTCGGTATCACTAGGGAATACCCCTTGTGTTCTCAAATTCAAAGCGTTCGCTATTTTCCCTACTTGAGTTTCAAGAGCTCGGAGAGAAGTAGCCTAACTCTAAATTACAACATCATTCTTTGCCATATATTCCTTCAGTAAAGCTTCAAAAGATGATGATGATGAAATCGATGCCTAACCTTGCTGGACATTTTGCCTCGACATAGGTTGAGTATAACCAGGCAGTGCATTGATGGCGTTCTGTCTTGTCGTTCTAGTGAAATTCCCCGCACCTAAATTATTCCAACTAAGGTTTAAATGTTGCTTCCACCCAAGATTATACGTGTTGGAATAAGAGTTATTATTCTAGTTGAAATTACCCATGTAGCACACAGATGTTGGATTTGATGGGTATTCATCAAGCATGGTCTTCACCACAACAAACACCCGATAGTTCGATTTATTTTAATTCATGGACTACAGTAGGCCTTTTCATTGTTTTAATCATATTAGCCAAAGAAGATACCTGGGCTGCCATTGAAGAGATTGCATCCAGTTCCATAGTACCAATAGCTCTCTTGCCCATCCCAACTCTTGTGGTAGGATATTGATAATCATTGTGGGAAATCTTTTCCAAATCTCATATGCTTCATTATAAGATTTATCCAACAAAGTACCATTGGCTGAAGCATCAACTACCATCCTCATATGTACATTCAGCCCATTATAGAATATCTCCATCTGAGTCCATTGTTGGAATCTATGCATCAGACATTTTCGAATTCAATCTTTGAATTGTTCCCAAGCTTCATATAGTGTTTCATCCTCCAATGGCCAAAAAGCTGTGATATCATTTCTAAGTTTGGCATTCATATTTGGGGGATTATATCGTAGAAAAAACCTTTGGCAAAGATCATTCCATGATGCCACTGTTCCCGAAGGCAAAGCATTTAGTCATGCTCTTGCACTATCTCTTAAAGAATATGGAAACAGTTTAAGTCGCAGAGTGTCTTCAGGCACACCTTGCTGCCCAAACAAATCACAAACCTCTAGAAGAAGATGTAAATGCAGTCTTGGATCTTCAGTGGGCAGTCCATCAAACTATCCTACTTTTTGTAACATCTAAAACATTACTGATTTTAGCTCAAACTGTTGTGCCTGTATTTCTGGTATAACTATCCCTAGATTTAGGTCATCCAAAATTGGCACAACATGCTCTCGGATTGGTCTATCTTGGTCATTTATCACCCCACAAACATGAGGATTAGCACCCTGACCGTTCAAATTGTCATTCATACCAGGTATCACCCTACGAATAGGGGGATTACCATCTTGACCATTCAGATTATCATTGAGACCAGTGTCATTCCCGTTCCTAACCATTTTTCGCAATTTTTTCCACCTTATTCGTAAAGTTCTGCTGATCTCTAGGTCAAAAGGATATTATTTGTTAACAAGAATGCCTCTTCTCATACACGGATGACAAACATGTAGAAATTAAATATAGCTAATTTAAATAAAACTAATGGAATTAAGTAAAATAACTAAACCAAATTACACAAAATTGCTAATCCCTGGCAACGACGCCAAAAACTTGTCGTGTGAATATGATATACGAATTGCGCAAGTATACAGGTCGAATAAAGTAATAAAGTGATAAGTGAGATCGTCTTCACATGGATCGGATTAGGTATAGAAATGGTCAAGTTATGATACTGATTAATGTATGGCAAAACTGAATTAAGTACGTAGTGATAAATTAGAATAATAAGGATGAGTGTCAAATGTATACTAACTAATATTGGAAAATGCTAAGGGAAAGCAATAATAAAAATGCAATGGCAATTACAAGAATAATCGAGCAAACAAATAAATAACTAAAAATGCTATGGCAAAGATACTGCGGCAATTAATTGAAGGTCTACAATGTTGATTTGGATGCTTGGGACTACTAAGAATCTGCCCTTACTTTCACTAATGCCTTAGCATAATTGTACTTAATCTACTGCTCAAAAGAGAACTAAAGTGACCTACTTCTTTCGAGAACAAGGCCTCAAGTTACGTGGCCTGTGTTTATAGGCATTATCATGGTACCCTGCACAATTTAGTCTTCATTCTATATAAACGCTATTCTATGTCTAGAGTCTACAGTAGAATAAATAAAACATATGCTTCAAACATTACAGAAAATAAAACTTTTCATCATGTAATCCCAACCCTATGAGATTTAACTCATAGATTGGTGATTAACATTCAAGTTTGAAATAACATCCAACATCGTTTTGATCAAATTAGTTCACGGAAGAACCGATTAAGAAATAAAGTAAGAACTTAGGAAGATGGTTGTTGCCAAATCAATCTACAATCCAGCAGCATAGTGTCGTGTGCTGGCTAGGGGTGTGCAAAATTCGGGTAAAACCGAAAAAATTCGGTTAACTGACCGAATTTTTTAGGTCGGGGGTCGGTTAATTATTTTTTTATTTTTTGGTTAACGGTTAATTTGGTTCGAAACCGGTCGGTTAACCGTATTTTTTCGGTTAACCGAAAAAATTAATAAATAAAATTATAATATATAAATAGGCTCACTATTCATCTAAACCCAATCTAAACCCGAGTATTTAACCCAACCCAATTACCCAACCCAACCCAATCATAAAATTAAATTACAAATAATTTAATAAATAAAAATAAAATTTTAAAACTAAGACTAAAACTAAAGTCTAAAAGTCTAAAAATAATTTAATTATGTGTGATTCAATTTGGTTAATTCGGTTAATTCGGGTAATTCAGGTAATTCGGTAAATTCGGTTAATTTGGTTAATTTTTAACCAAAAATAAAAAAAATATATAATTTTCAGTTAATTCGGTTAACCGACCGAATTAACCGAAAAATTTTTGGTTCGGTTAATTTTTTTGAAAAAAATTTCGGTTCGGTTAACGGTTAAAGATTTTGAAAGGTCGGTTAATTCGGTTAATGTTATTTCCGGTCGGTTAACCGGTCGGTTAACCGAATGAACACCCCTAGTGCTGGCTGAGAGGGACTGCTTTCAGGTTCCTCTTTCCCGTCTCTACTCAGCCACTACCCTCTATTGTTGGCTTCAGCTCTCTCTCCCCCCCTTTTTCTTTTATGGCTTCCTCTTTTGGCTTTCTATAAGCATTTCTTTCTAGGGTAACTCCAACAACCTACGATATTCTTTGCTCTCTTTCAGGCAGATTTTTCTGGTACAAGTAGAGTTGGGCTGGGATTGGTATGTGATGAATGTTGACACGGTCATCCTCCTGAATTGCCACGACGGTCAATATGGCAAACTGTCCAACCTTTTGCACTGACAAACCTTTTGCCCTGGCAAACCTTTACTCAGTTATTTCTTTCTCCCTAGCCTGGACCTGCCAAACCACCAAACACAACCCTTCCACATGCAATTCAAACTATCTAACATGTAAACACAGTCCAAGATCCTAATGCAAATGATACAAATACTAATAAAATGTCCTAAAATGCCACTAACTGTACTGAAGTACAAACATTTACCTAGGTCCAAAGGCGCGAAATATAACTTTTTTCAAGAGTTATCACCTATACAAATACTAAAATGGAAGATGTATCTTTTAGAATGAGCTTTTACTTGTTGTGTATGACATGAGACGAGGGGTGTGGCATCCTAATATTTGGGCTTGGCGACCAGGCCGAGTATTGGATTTTATAGCAATGATAAAATATGTGTTCCTACAACTAATGCAACAACTCTTGCTCGATTTCCATCTTGCAGGTCCACATCTCCTTTAGTCAGATTCCTACTCCTTTGTAGTCCCTGTACAGAGGTACAAATATGAGAAGCACATCTGATATCTAATACCCAATGTAACACCCCTAACCCGTATCATCACCGAAATAGAGTTACGGAGCATTACAATATAAACAAATATTTAAACATACAATTCATACATTATCATAAACATATTAATAAACATTCATTCACATACATATTATCCCTATATCAAGCCCTCGAGGCATTAATTATACCTTAGAAACAAGTTGAGACTAAATTGAAATCATTTCAAAAGTTTAAGAAAAAAATACAAAAATTTGTTTACAAGGATCACATGGGCGTGTGGCCAGGCCTGTGCCTCACATGGCTGAGACATCCACCCATGTCTCAGGCCATGTAACCTTCAAACTAGGGACACATGATCATGTCCCAACTCGTTTCCTCACCCGTGTAACTCTCTGACTAGGGTCACATAGCCGTGTCATATGCCCGTCTGCCAGGCCGTGTACCTCTCGAAATTGCCTCACATGCCCATGTGTCGGGCCATGTGCTTTGACATGTAACTCACTAACTTGCATGCAAAGGACCCTTTAGGAGACACAAGGCCATGTGCCACATCCAGCTGAGTCACATGCCCATGTCTTCGGCCATGTGGACCTAAAATTTGCCTAAAATAAAGCCATTCCAAACACAAATTCATGTATAACACTTTAAGCCTTTTGTGCACCTAATCAAGTAATCAAAACCCTATAACAACATATATATAATGACCAATTCAAAAGTCCTAAATCAACTAACCAATATGCCATTAAAGGCACATCAAATGCAATCATCAAGTCCTACCTAAACATGCATATTTTACCACTTACCACTTACCAATCATCAATTACTAGTTCTAAAAGCTTACTAAACATACCTCAAATTTGACCAGTACCATACCATCATAAATATGACATTTGAGCCATTCATAACATACGACATGAGGTAGCTCAATGACACAAACCATCAATTGATGCTAACCAACCATTCTCATTCATTATCAAAAGTGACCAAAAGTACTTTCTAAAATAAGCATTATAACCTATTATGCATACATGACACCAAAACACAATCACATCTAGTTACTATATACATAATATTCAAAGCACCATTTTAGAACATCCTACACATTTCAACCATAAATTCATGTACATAAGTTTATACATGCCACTACCCTAGGAGATACAAAAACTACCAACATCGATGGATAGTGTGAGTCGAAGGTTTGATCCGTCCAAAATGTCAACAACAATAATCTACAAAACAATCCACAAGAACGAATAAGCTTATAGAGCTTAGTAAGAACATAGTATATCATTTAATCTAAAAATAATTGAATTCCATTAATATATTATCCGATTCAAAGTTACCAAAGTGTAAACAGGGGCACAAAAGTGCATTCAGGGGTACCGAAGTACACTAAGGGCACGTATGTGTAATTCAGGGGTACCGTAGCATAAACAGGGGCACGTATCTATAATTCAGGGGTATCGAAGCACAAACAGGGGAACGTATGTGCAATTTAGGGGTACCGAAGTACAAAAGGGGCACATATGTGCAATTCAGGAGTACCGAAGTACAAACAGGGGCACATATGTGCAATGTACAATATTCTTCAATAAACAAACTATTTAAAGCATCATAATATAAGTACACAAATAAAAATTTGTTTACATATTGAAGTACTACGAACTTACCTTGACTACTAGGGCGTAGAAATATGATGGAGCTAATCCGTAACTTTCGGTTTTCTTCGATTTAGATCTTATTGAGATTTATCTTGATTTAAATAAATAATTATATTCAGTTAAGTGTTTCCATCAATATCAAACATTCAATTCAATCCATATTTCACATTTATACATAATTACCATTTTTCTCGTAATGTTTTAACTTTTCACAATTTAGTCATTAAGCTTATAACTTAAAATCTAACCATTTCAGTCAAATTCCATGATAACCAAACATGCAAGGGACCTTGAAACTACTCATATTTGTCACTTTTCACAATAAAACCCTATAATTTATACCTTTAACAATTTAATCCCTAATTCCAAATTCAACAAAAACCACTTAACAAACCTTGTATATTTTTCAACAAAAGGTTCATAATCTAGCATTAAAAATCAAAACCATTCAAGGCCTAACCCTCAACCTTTAAAAATTTTACAATTAAATCCCTAGGCTAGCTAGATTAAGCTACAATGATCCCAAATAAAAAAAATCAGTAAAAACAGAGTTGAAATTCATACCATGCAAGCAAGGGAGTTGGACAAAACTTTAAACCTCAACAATAGAGTTTTCTAACCCTATTTTCGATGGATAAAAATCTAAAGAAGATGATAAAATTATTTTACTTTATTTTAATTTCATTAATTTATTTAATTACTATTTTATCATTTATTATTAACTAAACAAAACATCAAATTCATGCCTATCTTCGACCAATAATATTATGAATGGTATAATTATCATTTAAGTCCATTCACTTTAAAGTTTCATAGCCATTTAGCCCTTTTTACAAATAGAACTCCACTTTTGCTCCTTTTACGATTTAGTCCTGTTCACTTAATTAATTATGCAAACATCAAAATTTTTTAATGAAATTTTAATGTGATCCTACTAACATCCTCTAGACATTGAAATAATAATAAAATAAAAAATTACTTGTTAGATTTGTGATTCTGAAACCACTGTTCTGATTTCACTAAAAACGGGCTGTTACAACTTTCCCCTTAAAGAAATTTTTGTCCCGGAAAATCTTACCAGAAAATAAGTTTGGGTATTGCACTTTCATAGCTTCTTCTAGTTCCCAGGTAGCTTCTTCTACTCCGTGTCGTTGCCAGCGAACCTTCACTAAATTTATACTTTTATTTATCAATGCTTTAACTTCCCGAGCTAGAATTTTTATCGGTTCTTCACTGTACGTCATATCATACTGAATCTCAACATCAACTGGGGATATCACATGTGAAGGATCTGATCGATATCGTCGTAACGTCGATACATGGAAAACATTATGAATATTTTTTAACTCTAACGGCAAAGCCAATCGGTAAGCTGCTAGCCCAATCCTTTCAATGATCTTGTACGGCCCGATGAACTGCGGACTAAGCTTTCCTTTTCATCCAAATTGAAGAACTTTCTTTCAAGGGGATATCTTCAAAAATATTTTGTCACCGACTTGAAATTCATTATATTTTCTTTTCAAATCTACGTAAGATTTATGTCGATCCGAAGCTGCTTTCAAACTATCACGTATTACTTTGACCTTTCCTTCCGTTTCTCGAATCAAATCAACACTGAATAACTTTTTATCACTCAGTTCAGTCCAGTGTAACGGAGTTCGTAACTTTCAACCATACAAATCTTTGTACGATGTCATTTTAATGCTCGCCTGATAATTGTTATTGTATGCAAATTCAACTAGCGGTAGAAATCTCTCCCAATTACCTTCGAACTCTAAAACACAACATCAAAGCATATATTCGATTATCTGAATTACTTGGTCGGACTGACTATCGATCTATAGACATAATGTTGTGCTAAAATGCAATCGAGTACCTAGAGCTTCGTGTAACTTGCTCTAGAATCGAGACGTAAACTGTGGATCTCTATCAAAGATAATAGAAACTGGCACACTGTGCAGTCTAACAATCTCAGTGACATACAACTCTTTCAATCTCTTAAGCGAAAAATTCGTACGCACTAGAATGATATGTACGGATTTCGTCAAACAATCTACAAAGACCCACACAGTATCTTTCTTTCTCGGAGATAGAGGCAGTCCCGGTACGAAATCCATCGTACCACATTCCCATTTCCACTTTGGAATCATCACAGGTTGCAATAAATTAGAAGGTACCTGATGTTCAGCCTTAACTTACTGGCATACTAAACATTTTGATACGAACTCTAAATCTTCCGTTTCATACCTGACGACCAGTACATCTATTTTAAATCGTCGTACATTTTTTTGCTACCAGGATGAATCGATGAGCTATTAATGTGAGCTTCCTTCAAAATCTTCTGAATGAGATCAAAATTTCTTAGAATACAAATTATGTCTTTGAAGTACAAACTATCATCAAAACCAATATGAAAATATGAATCAGATGTCGACTTAATCTGGTTCCGTTTCGCAATCAAATTTTTGTCACATTTCTAAGCTTTGCAAATCTGTTGCAGAAACGTCGATCTAACTTTTAATTCAATTAAAATCAACCATCTTCAATCAATGTCAACCGTGTATTCAATACTCTCAAAGAAAATAGAGACTTTCTACAGAAAGCATCAACAACAATATTAGCCTTTCTCGGATGATAGTCGATGATTAAATCATAATCTTTCAATAATTCAAGCCATCTGTGCTGTCTCAAGTTCAGTTCTTTCTGTGACATCAAATACTTCAAAATTTTGTGATCTATGAAGGTATGACATTTTTTTCTATACAAATGGTGTCGCTTAGAGTAAAAACGATAGTTGCAATGTCTAAATCATGAGTTAGATAGTTCTTTTCGTGTAGTTTCAACTGTCAAGAAGCATACGCTATCGCTTTGCCCTCTTGCATTAAAAAATAGCCCAAAACATTCAATGAAGCATCACTATAAATTACAAATTCTTTATTGATCTCTAGCTGAACCAACACAACTGCCTCGGTTAACAAAGCTTTCAACTGATTAAAACTTTGCTAACATGCCTCAAACCATTCAAATTTAACATCATTTTGTAACATTTTCATCAACAGTGAAACAATCATCGAAAATCCCTTGACAAATCTTCTATAATATTCAGCTAAACCTAGAAAAATTCTAACTTCATATACATTTCTCAGAGGTTTCCAGTCTATCACAGCTGAGATTTTACTCAGATTAACCCTAATACCATCTGCCAACACTACATGTCCCAAAAATCTGACCTCTCAGAGCAAGAATTCACATTTGCCGAACTTAGCAAATAGTTGTTTTTCGCATAAAGTTTGCAAAACAATTTTCAAATGTTGGGCATATTCTGTCTCATCTCATGAATAGATCAGAATGTTATCAATGAATACAACAACAAATCTGTCTAAGTACGGTCTGAAAATTCTGTTCATCAAACCCATAAACACAGTAGGTGCATTAGTCAAGCCATATGGCGTCACAAGAAACTCATAATGCCCGTACCTGGTTCTAAACATAATTTTTGGCACATCAAAGTCTATACCCAAAACTGATAACAACCAGAATGAAGATCGTTCTTTGAAAACACCATTGTACCTTTCAACTGATCAAATAAATTATCAATGTGTGGCAAGGGACATTTATTTTTTATCGTAACTTTATTGAGTTGTCTGTAGTCGATACATAATCGCATTGACCCGTCTTTTTTCTTAACGAACAAAACTGGAGCACCCCAAGGAGAAAAACTGGGTCGTGCAAAGCCCTTATCTGTCAATTCTTGTAACTATGCTTTCAACTCTTTCAATTCTATAGGTGTCATTTTATACGGAGCTATCGATATTAAAGATGTTCTTGGAATTATCTTAATAGCAAACTTCACCTCTCTGACTAAGGGTAACCTTGAGAATACATCTGTGAACTCACAGACAATCGGAACTGATTCTAATTTCAATTCTAAAACCCTAGAATCAACTATATAAACGAGATACGCTTCACAGCCCTTTTTAACATATTTTTGTGTTGTCATAGCTGAGATCATATTAGATGTACCATATAATCTATCTGATTCAATTCGGATCCATTTATCGTTCCGACGTTTTAACACAATATGCTTTCGTCTACAATTCACAACTGTATCAAGTAGAGTCAATCAATCTATACCAGAATCACATCAAACTCATCAAAGGGAAATAACATAAAACTAGAGGGAAAATCATAACCCCTAACTTTCAGTGGACAAAATCCACATATCTGATTAACTAGAACACACTGACCCAGAGGATTTCTAACTTTGATAGTATATTCAATGAACTCAATAGATAATTTTTTTTGTCTACTAACGTAGTGCATATATACGAATGAGTTGATCTAGGATAAATCAATGCATATACATTAATATCAAAAGAGAAAAAGTACGCGCAATAACGTCTGGAGCAGTAGCTTCCTCACGAGCCCTGATTACATAAGCTCTAGCTGGTGTTCTTGCTTCAGACTGTTCATTCACCTCGATATTTCTCCCTCAACCACGAGTAGTGTTCCTGGCATTTCCATATCGTCTACCTCTCTGAGAAGCTACTTCAGGCTTGTTTGATTGATTACCAAAATCATTTTGCTTCTTCAAACAATCATGAAGGAAATGGTCAGTAGACCCACAACGGAAACAAGCTCCCGACTTTGATCGATACTCATCAAAATTTCTTTTATTGCATTCATCACAAACAAGAATGGTTCTCTCAACATTTCTTATACTTCCAATACTAGCCGCTGAAGAATTAACAGATTGTAAATTACTTTCTTAGTTTCTCTCTACTCGTGAACTCTAAAGGGGCAACTATACGACTTGTGTCATTTCTAAATTTCTTCTATAGAGACGTATGAGCAGGCTTGAATGATCCCCTTTTGTTATAGTTTCAAAATTTCGAATCTGACTGTCATATTTACTTTTACAAATTTCTTCAACTTTCTAAGCCTGTTCTGAAAGTTCTACAAATTCTCATAACTTTAGTGTTGCCACGGACATACAGATATCATCATTCAACCCGTCCTTAAATCTAATGGACATTTCTTCCTGATTGGATACTATGTTACGGGTGTTCTTGCTCAACTGCACAAATTTCTGTTCATACTCAGCTACAGTCTAATTTCCTTATTTTAACTCAAGAAATTCTTTCTTTTTCCTACCAATAAGCAGTCGGCTAACATACTTCTTCTTGAATTCAGTCTGAAAGAAGTCTCAACTAATACGATCATTCGATGTCATTGTGTTCAAAGTGTCCCACCATAAATACGATTCATCTTTTAGTAACAATACCGCACATCTCAAACAATCGTCGGGAGTACACATCAATTCCAAAAAAACTCTCTTTGTATTCATTAGCCAATACTTGGCTTTTGAAGGATCATCATCCACCTTGCCTTTGAATTCTTTCGCTCTACATTTTTGAATTTTATCTACTGATACTTGAGTAATCGTTACAGATACAAAATTTTCAGTATCTAGGGGTGTCAGAGGAGGCATAGTAAAGGTGGAGGTGGCAAAGTCGCAGGATTTGGTTGCTTCAATTCATTGAACCACTGGTTCATCATTTCGAGGAATACATTTTTCATCCCATCACCAATGGAGTGTGGAATAAACACACTATTACTTGCTTGAGGATTCGAAGCTTGAATATTACTTTTAGCTTCATTAACTACAGCTCGATTCAATCCAGCTGACATCATGAATCTATAAGAAAATAGAATATTAGAATGGATCAAAAGCATCACACTACCATAGGGTATATGTGACATGTATATACTAAACTCTACGATGCTATGTTAGTCCTAAAATCGACTAAACCGTAACTCTGATACCACTAAATGTAACACTCCTAACCCATATCCATCCCCGAAATAGAGTTATAAAGCATTACAGTACAAAAAGAACATTTAAACATACAATTCATACATTATCATAAACATATTAATAAACATTCATTCACATACATATTGTCCTTATATCAAGCCCTCGATGCCTTAATTATACCTTAGAAATAAGTTGGGACTAAATTGAAATCATTTGGAAAGTCGAAGAAAAATATACAAAAATTTGTTTATAGGGGTCACATGGCTGAGACACACACTCGTGTCTCAGGCCATGTGACCATCGAACTAGGGACACAAGGTCGTGTCCCAGCCCGTGTCCTCACCCATTTAACTCTCTGACTAGGGTCACACAGCCGTGACACACGCCCGTATCCCAGGCCGTGTGCAGGGCCATGTAATGCACTGACTTGCATACAAAGGACCCTTTAGGAGACACAAGGCCGTGTGCCACAGACGGCTGAGTCACATGCTCGTGTCTCAAGCCGTGTGGCCTAAAATTTGCCTAAAATAAAGCCATTCCAAACACAAATTCATGCATAACACTTTAAGCCTTTTGTGCACCTAATCAAGGCATCAAAACCCTAGAACAACATACATATAATGACCAACTCAAAAGTCCTAAGTCAACTAACCAGTATGCCATTAAAGGCATGTCAATGCAATCATCAAGTCCTACCTAAACATGCATATTTTACCACTTACCACTTACCAATCATCAATTACTAGTTCTAAAAGCTTACTAAACATACCTCAAATTTGACCAGTACCATACCATCATAAATATGACATTTGAGCCATTCATAACATACGACATGAGGTAGCTCAATGACACAAACCATCAATTGATGCTAACCAACCATTCTCATTCATTATCAAAAGTGACCAAAAGTACTTTCTAAAATAAGCATTATATAACCTATTATGCATACATGACACCAAAACACAATCACATCTAGTTACTATATACATAATATTCAAAGCACCATTTTAAAACATCCTACACATTTCAACCATAAATTCATGTACATAAGTTTATACATGCCACTACCCTAGGAGATACAAAAACTACCAACATCGATGGATAGTGTGAGTCGAAGGTTTGATCCGTCCAAAATGTCAACAACAATAATCTACAAAACAATCCACAAGAACGAATAAGCTTATAGAGCTTAGTAAGAACATAGTATATCATTTAATATAAAAATAATTAAATTTAAATCATATATTATCAGATTCAAAGTTATCGGAGTGTAAACAGGGGCACAAAAGTGCATTCAGGGGTACCAAAGTACAACAGGGGCACGTATGTGCAATTCAGGGGTACCAAAGTACAAATAAGGGCACGTATATGCAACTCAAAACATTATTCTATAAACATACTACTTAAAGCATCATAATATGAGTACACAAAAAATTCATTTACATATTGAAATACTACGAACTTACCTTGACTACTAGGCCGTAGAAATATGATCAAGGAAATCCATAACTTTCGCTTTACCTCGATTGAGATCCAGTTGAGATTTATCTTGATATAAATAAATAATTATATTCAATTAAGTGTTTCCATCAATCTCAAACATTCAATTCAATCCATATTTCACATTTACGCATAATTACCATTTTGCCCTTAATGTTTTAACTTTTCACGATTTAGTCTTTAAGCTTATAACTTAAAACCTAACCATTTCAGTCAAATTCCATGTTAACAAAACATGCAAGGGACCATGAAACTACTCATATTTATCACCTTTTCACAATAAAACCCTATAATTTATACCTTTAATAATTTAATCCCAAATTCCAAAATTTAACCGAAATCACTTAACAAAACTTGTTTATTTTTCAACAAAGATTCATAATATAGCATTAAACATAAAAAACATGCAAGGCATAACCCTCAACCTTTAACAGTTTTACAATTTAATCCCCGAGCTAGCTAGATTAAGCTACAACGATCCTGAAAATATAAAAATCATTTAAAACAGAGTTGAAATTCATACAATGCAAGCAAGGGACTTGGATGAACCTTTAAACATCAATAATGGAGTTTTCTAACCCTATTTTTGGTGGAGAAAAATCTAAAGAAGATGATACAATTGTTTTACTTTATTTTAATTCATTAATTTATTTAATTGCTATTTTATTCTTTGTTATTAACTAAATAAAACACCAAATTCATGCCCATATTTGTCCAATAATATTATGAATGGTATAATTACCATTTAAGTCCATTCACTTTAAACCTTCATAGCCATTAGGCCCTTTTTACAAATAGAACTCCACTTTTACCCCTTTTACGATTTAGTCCTTTTCACTTAATTAATCATGCAAACATCAAAATTTCTTAATGAAATTTTAATACAACCCTACTAACATCTTATAAACATTGAAATAATAATAAAATAAAAATTTACTTGTTGGATTTGTGGTTTTGAGACCACTGTTTCGATTTCACTAAAAACGGGTTGTTACATCTAAGAAGTAAATGTTGATAAATTAATATCAATAACATAAATACCTGAAGCGGATGCTCTATTTTCCTTTTCCTTCTTGACCTATTCAAGATAGGCAAGACAATTCCTCTTCCAGTGTCCGGTCTTATCATAGTGGAAACATTTTCCTTTCTTAGCAACTCCTCATTTAGGTTTCAATGCAGCTTTTACTTTGTTGGGCTTAGCTTTTCCATTGTCCTTAGGCTTTGCCTTAGCCTTAGCCTTTCCTTTTCCCTTGTCCTTGCGGACCATTAGAATGGGCTTAGGCCCAACCTTTTTCATGTTACTTTCAGCAATTGTGGCAAAATCTTATTAATCTCATTCATGTTGAAATTAAGGAGAAATTGGCTAAAAATATCCGGTAATGATTGCAAGATGACATCAATTGCCAACTCCACACCTAGAGGGAATCTTATTTTTTTAAGGCTTTCAATATAATCTATCATTTTGAGAACGTGAGTTCCCATAGGAGTCCTATCCACCATTTTGTATCGAAATAGAGCTTTAGAGGTCTCGTACCTCTCTTGACGTGCTTGCCCCTCATATAATTCCTTGAGGTGTTGGATCATATCATAGGCAACCATATCCTCATGTTGCTTTTGAAGCTCAGGATTCATGGTGGCAAGCATTAGACATTCTATGTCTAACATGTCATTAAGATGTTTCTTATAAGCATCCTTATCAGCTCTAGAGGCATTAGCTATTGGTTCATAAGGAATGGGTTCTTCAATAACATATATTTTCCGTTCTTGTTTGAGGACAATCCCCAAGTTACGGAACCAGTCAAAGAAGTTCAAGCCATTCAACTTGTCCTTCTCAAGGATCAATCGCAATGATAAAGAATTTGTGTTGTTTGCCATAATTAATCTACAATAATAAAATATGCTCATGAGTACATTTACTAAGTTTATTATAATCATTGAAAGGACTTTACTAAATGGTACTCCCACAATTTTATTCAAAATTAATAACCCTCATATTTTAATTTCAGAACGACTTTCTCTAAAGTTTTCTAGTGGGTAAGGATTCATATTTCACCTCTTCTTAAGTCAGCTTTGGCTTTACTCTCAAGATTATGGTTATTTAGGTAAGCAACACTTGCTAATTATATCATATGTAACTCCTCTATTTTGTTCCAATCATCTCATAATTTATCCAAATCTCCTGCATCTAGGTATCTAATCCTATTAGAGTAACCTAGTTAAGTTATTAACCACTATCATAATCGGCGAGTATCGTTTGCTTATTCTTTATGTTTGACCAAGATAGATACATGTACTTCGATTTAGCAATATGTTGTTCTCTAACACATACTCATGTTTTGATTTTGACATCCTTATGTCAATGACAATTTTTGTCATCAATCAACTACACATTAGCCTCAATGCATTATTGTTGTCCAAGCACACAATAATAATTGAATAATGACCTTTTTAAAATAATCACATTTTGTTAGGATTTTATTACAATTCAGTTTATTTATATACACAGAAAAAGAAACTGAAATAATAATGGCAATGCCTTATATTAATAATTAAGGTAAAACGAGTATGTTATTACAATCATCTCATTATTGGTCTTTGGGCATACTCTAACAAAAAGGTTTACTCACACAATATTGTGGGGTATGATACCATTTAAGAGAATAAAATTGGACACAAGCACGGGATATGGCTCGCGAACTCATTAATTTGAGATGTTCAAGGTTTTGAAATATAGTTGGGAGGACATTTGTTGTTCTTAAAACTATTTATCATATTAACAACGTCATCTTAGTATATTAAAAACAAAGGTTGGATTGTTCTAGCATGTTGCATACTTCATAACTTCATTCATGGGTAGAAATAGAATTTTCCATACTTTGAAGAGTATATGGAAGACGAAGATCTTGATAATCTTAACGATACAGATTCAAATGACGACGACGATGAACTCGATCAAGGACCAACATATGATGATAAGGAAGTATATGTTAAATATTAAAGAGGGAATACCCCAACAAATATGGAGCACTAAAACAATTAGATAAAATTGCATATGATGTTTATTTTCTTTATTATTTTTATTAGTAATTGTATTATCAACTATTATTTGGACTAACATAATGCATATGATGATTTTATTATATTTTTGTTACTTATTTAGAATTTTTACCGTGCTAATAATTTTATAGTGATTAATATTTTTAAAAATATAGATTATGTAAATGTCTAATTATAATTTGTACTACCAAACATGACATAAAGAATTACGATGTGATTACACTTTGTGAACCAAATACATTTAGGAAATTACACTTCTTTGAAAAGGAAGTCTAATTACTACCCTAAGACATCATCATAATTTTAGCCTTAAATTTTTATTTTATTTTATTTATCAATTTCTCCTCCTTTTAGATCACTTTAACTCCACTTTCAAAACTTCGTTAATTTTTATTTTTATTTTGAAAAAGTGATCAAATTGTTAAAATTTAAAAATATTGATCGATAGCATTTGTGGTAGTTTATGTGTACTTTATTACTAAAGTAGATAAATTTTAATTCTTTTATCCATTTTTAATTTTTGAAATGTTTATGTATTTTTTTTTTAATTTGTTGCCACACAGGTTGCCAAGTCAGTGACATTAAAAATCTAATGGTTCAATTCATTTTTTTGTAAAAAAAAAAAAAGCAAATTGACTAAATTTGAAAGGTTGAGGGCCAAAAGTGCTAAAAAAAATGGGCCAAAGTGAAAAAAATGATAAATTTATCACTATCTTTTTATCATTAGAAGCTAAATTTACGTTTTTTAAATTGCACTACAGGTTCTTGAATCATGAAAAAGGTTTCTTCAGTCCCTCTTGATATCAATATTGAGCACATTGATCCCTCTAAAAAAAGTAAAACAATTTAATCCCTTTCAATTTTGAAAGTGAGCAATTAAAGTCAATTAATTATTATGTTAATATTTTCCTCAATTTTATATAATATTAATTTGTATAATAATAAATGTAGCCCTCAAAGTTTACACATCCTATCAATTTGGTCTTGATTTAACTAATTTAGCCTGTAAAGTTTGTGTAAATGTTGAGACTAAGTTTGTTATCTCCTAGAATCAAGACTAAATTGACAAAATATGTAACCATCAAGGGCTAAATTTATTATTATATCAATCAAAATTATGTAAAATTGGCACGTTAACACCATAGTTAAATTATACTTAGTTGCTCACATTCAAAATTAATAGGGATTTAATTGCTCTGATTTTTCTGAGAGAGACCAATTTTCTCAATATCGAAATTGAGAGGGATTAGAGAGGTCTTTTTAGTCATAGAAACATTTATAAATCAAGTTCTTCCATAAACTTACCAACCGGATTTGCTATTAAATACTAGTTCAAACCAAACATGTAGTTGTAAAATCACATTTCGAGTCGAAAGTTAACTTGAAAATTCAAAGTCAAACTTCTTGATAACATGAAATAAAGTTACGATCATTGGAAACTCTTGAATATAAAGAAAAGTCCTTTGATTCCTTTCTCCGATTTGACTTTGATCCAAGGGTCGTCTGACTTAATCTTAGATGGATGTGGATTGCTTCAAGTGTGGCTTTGACTTACTCTTGAAACGAGTTTGGGCTTCTTTCTTCAGTTGAATCGGATCAAAAGGCAACTTTCTTCATAAATGACTTTTGACTTCTTCTCCACGACTGAACTGGATCGAAAGGCGGCTTTTCTTCAAAATGAGTAAGGTGTTCGCCAGAATTTCTTCAAGTTATTCAGCTTCTTTAAAGAATTCTATAGATATCTTCTGGGTTTCATGAACTTGTGAATGTGTAGAATGACTTGGGGTAACCCCACTTTTTATAATGTCAATTACTTGAATAAAAGAGAGTTAAGAATTTAATTGCTCTTCATTCAATAGTTCTACAATAATTTAAACTCTCTTTTTTTATTATCTCTTATGAATTTAATTAATTTGAGATAAAATAATAATTTAATATTATCATTTAATTATTTTATTTTTTATTAGTGATAATATAAAAGTTTAATAATTTAACTCTTACACCATGTTTGGTTGGGTGTATTGGCTGCCAATACACCCCTAATCAGTGGGCCCTACTTAATCCCCCTTTAATCCGTTGTTTGGTTGGTTGTATTGTCATTACGTCCCAAATCTGCTCCTTGCCTAATACACCCGTTCCCGTAATAGGTATTCCCCCATCCAGCGCCGATTAGAGAATCCTTACCCATTTCTTATTTTTGTTTCCTTTTTCTGTCCTCATAGATTTCTGCTTCTTCTTCCATCGGTATTTTTGTTCATCATCCCCCCGCTCAGCTAAATTACTTCTTCCCTGTTGCTCCATTCATATCCTAAATAGAAAATATTGGGAAAAGAATCCCATAAAATTAAATAAATTCAATTTTTAGGTTGTGATTGATCGCCATCGTCATGGATTCGTAAGCTTTTCTTTTTTCATTTTTATTTATATGTTCAATTAATTTTCTGATGTGCGCTTTCAGTCGGCACTCTTCAATTTCCATTCATTCTTAACGGTAGTGCTATTCGGAATCTGCACCTGCACTTACTTGAAGATGCAATTTCCAGCTATCCTTGAACAGAGAACTGGGTATATCCTCTCGCTCTCTTTCTAATTTTGTTCTATTTGTTTTATTCGTTTATTGTTGAATAGTTCTCATTACTATATTTGTAGTTGATTTAAGCTTGTATTTTCATTTCAATCAGAACTGATTTTGGCAATTGAATGCTAGATTGTGTGCTTTGGCATAATTGTTTAATGTCTGCAAGTCATGCAGTTAGTTTTGTAGTGCTTTTGTAGTTGTTTTAGCTTTGTAATTTGGAATAACTGCCTTTGAGCTGGAAACTTTTGAGATGGGGGATGTTGGGGCGATAAAAACTTGTGGTTTTGGAAATCTGGGTTTTCATTTTTTGGATTTACAATAGGTTCTGTTGCATAAAAAGAGATAAATTACATTGTAGTTTTTTACTCATTGAAGTTAAATTCCTAAATTGTGTTATGAAATTTGGAATCAGTGAAATATTTATTGGTTTGTACAATTTTAAGCTCAAAATTTGGTTATAAAGTAAAGCAACAAAGGAGAAAAACAACGAGTTCGGTTGCTACTTTTCTTTCTTTTTAACTTTATTTTATTAGAGGAGAATTTTGTGATATGTAGTCTCTTTGTAAATACCCCAAGATTAAGTTGTGTTATTTGATTAATTTTAATGGAGAATTGAGCCTTCTCTTTATTAGTGTTGGAAAACAAAACTTTTTGTGAGCATGCTAAAACAGTTTTTAAATTTAACCTTTCAGTTCATAGATTAAAAGACATTATAGTTTCGCATTTCAACCATAATATGTTCACTAGTTTAAGTATCTTTTTTGAAATATTGGCTTCAGGTCTCATTATTTCATTTTTTGAACAAATTACAAAACAATTTTATTCTTTATGTGATCTGCATAACTAATTGATGGTTCTGTTTCTCTTCTCTATGCTTCTATTTGATTATGTATGAAGTGGCCTACTAAGATAAGCTTGTTGATGTGATCACATTTCTTCTTTAAAATTTAATGATATAAGGTCAAAGGCTAACCAAGATTTTTAAATGCTACACCAGATGTAAATGGTTAGTAGAGTCTCAGCCTTGTGTTTCATCAAATATTTTAAATGCTACACCAGATGTAATTGTTACCGTCAGCTACATTCACTACAATGTCTTACGGAGTATAGACTTCTCAACTATTGAAGTAGAAGAAATGTCTTACGGAGTATTCTTTTTGGCGTTACCATCTAACATTACATATCCCTTTCCTATTGTTGTATTGGAGCTATTACTTGTTGTGATGCATGGTGCATTCTCCTCCCACTGCAACACACATGCAGATGCACTTGTTCTTTCTCACTTCCATTTTTCTGTTCACTGTCTGTTACATTGTATTTCTAAGCATTTGTCTTGTTGATTTGTTATTTTCTACTGGTTGCTATTGTGACATATGTTTAGCTTCTTTCGATGGCATTGCAAAGGAACTTATACTGTTTCGATGGCACATATATTTTATTAATTATTGGATAGGTGGAGTATTCACTGTGTTTATACCAGTATTTTTTGCAAAAAACATACAACCATGACAGGTATTTCATGTATGTGTCAACAGCACATACTGATCCAACTTACAATAGAATTCTAGTAATGATAACAATAAACTATCCACCAAATGAATTTTACAACTTTAACCTTAGAAAAAAAGGGCATTATGTGCTATATAACAACAGCATAAACTCCATTACTTTTCAGTTTTCATGATCTGTAAATGGCATAAAATCCAGAACTTAATGGCATAAAACAATAGAACTACGTTCTATTAGCAGAAAGTAGATTATAAAAGAACATTCTACATACCAGTCAGCAAAATCACCCCAAAAGAACTCATATATTTCTCTCCCAACGTCCCCAAAGAAATATTTGTTATAACTCTCAGTGACAGCATCAATAAGCATATGCAGTTTTGAGAGTAATTATTGTTTAGGTTGGGTTTGAAGTTCTTTTACTTGTCTATTTTGTGTTTATTCTGGATTTCTTTTAATGGTAATTGTTTATTTACTGCAAGCGAGTGTCAGATATGTTATATTGATTCTTATTTAGGGTGGAGAGTTGAAGCTTTGAAACTGAAATGAATTAGCTTTTCCTTGAGCAGGACACCATGAAAGGCCATCTTATAACTGGGAGTATGATGTTCACAAGCTCATGCACCTAGAGGAACCGACTTAAATTTTCCTTTCACACGATTGGCCGCTCAGCAGCACTAATTATGGGAACTGGCAACAACTTGTTCGCTACAAAAAAACAATTCAAAGATGAGGTAATTATAACCGATTGGTGGAAATGCATATATGTGAAAAAATGAAAATCTTCATATCAAGCGTATTCAGTTTTCTTGTTGACCATTCCTGGTTGCTCAGCTGCTCAAAAAATTCAAACCATTTTATTGGTTTTCAGCTTACTTGCACTGCAAATTCACCACTCTTGTTGAACATGAAGAGGGTGGTCGAGCGACAAAATTTCTTGCACTCGATAATTGCCTTCCAGGGCGCAAGTTCTTGTAGGTATCTAACATAAGTTTTGACCATTTCGTTTAGGTTCTTTCTTTTGGTCTTTGCTGGAAGCTAATTAATGAATTCTGGCTTTCTCTGATCTTTTAGATTGTTGATATTTAATATGATCCAGGACCTTATGAGGTTCAATACGATGAAGAATGGCTGGCAATAACACAGAAATTGAACTGTCTTTCCTTTGACCTTCTGACGTGGAGACTTTGGGTGTGTGTATACATGACATTTTTGTTTTGGCCATGCCACTCATCTCGCTCGCTCTCTCTTGGGTGGTTTTTACAAGAACTAGTGAGCCGACAACTGCTGTTCTAATATGTTTATGCAGAATATAATTCTCAAGTTATATTTTGATTTTAGTAAATTCATATAAGAACATTTTATTATTAAGAATTTTATGAAATTATATATCATTATTAAATTATATTTAATATTAATTATTTTAAATTGTATAAATTCATATAAGAAAAATTATTATCAATAATTTTATGAAATTATATATTATTATTAAATTATATGTAATAATAATTATTTTAAATTATACAAATTCATATAAGATAATTTATTAGTTATAATTATTTTAAATTTTATTAAATCATATATTTTAATTAAAATATATTTAATATTAATAATTTCAAATTATCTTTTATAGTATCATATATTATGATTTGAGTAAATTCATATAAGAATATTAATTATTAAGAATTTTATTAAATTAAATATTTTAATTATAATATATTTAATATATTTAATAATAATTATGTTTAAATATGATTAAATTATTTATTATTGATAATAATAATCTTATTAAAATTTAAATAACAATAACAATAATCATTTACCAAAATAAATTTATGCTAAGGGTATTCTAGTCATTTTAATTTTTTTCATTATGCTATTACACCTCTATTCCATTCAACCAAACAGTTGATTTGCTATTACACCTCTATTCCATTACACCTCTAATCCAATACAGCGAACCAAACGTGCCCTTAATTAATTAGAAAAAAATCATTATGACATATATATGATGTCATCATTTCACCCATAGTAACTTTGACGTTACCCATAATAAGTTTGACTAAACACGTAGCGCTTTTTAATTTGTCCAAAAATTTTCCTTGTCTATAGTAGTATATTTAAAATATGTGATCAAATTTTAAATATATATATCTATATTAGATAAACAAATTGGATATTAAGCATTAAAAAAACTTTAATGATAAATTTTGTTTTCTTACTAAGCTGTTTAAAATTTAATTTAGGCACAAACTTTATAACTTTTGTCTATTTGACTTTTATTATTTTTAAGTTAAATTTGACACTCAACCTTTTAAAAAAGTCGAATTTGACCATTAACCTTTCAAAAGAATCAAATTATTTTTAATGAAATTACTAACTAAAACATTAAAGGGTAAACTATCAAAATAGTCACTTTTGTTTATCTCAGATTACATTTTAGTCACTCATGTTTGAAATGTTACCTTTTAGTCACTTACATTATCGTGTTGCAATATTTTAGTCACTAAGCATTAATTGTCATTAACGTTATAATGGTAAGTTGATGTGGCACGTTAAATCATCATTTCAAACGAAAATTTTAGATTAAATTATACAATTGGTCCCTATTCGTTTTGAGCAATTTTTTTCTTTTATGTTCTTTGAGTTTCCTTTTTTTTTCCTTTATTTTCTATTCTCTTCTCCTTGTCTCTCTATTTTCATCCCTTCTCCATTTCTTTTAACGTAGTTTTTCTATGTTTTCCATTTGTTAAAACTAGTCCCTATACTTTTATTTGTTTGAACAATTTAAATTGGGAAGATCAATCAAACAAAGGGAGAAGCAGAAGAGAATGAAAAAAAAAAGAAAAAAAAAGGAAAGTTAAAATAACATAAAAGAAAAAAATTAAATTGCTCAAAACAAAAAAAATATGGGGACCAATTGTATAATTTAACCTAAATTTTTTGTTTGAAATGATGATTTAACGTGCCACATCAACTTACCGTTACACCATTAACGACAATTAACGGCTCTGTGACTAAAATGTTACAACGCGTTAATGTTAGTGACTAAAACGTAAAATTTCAAACATAAGTGACTAAAATATAATCTGAGGTAAACAAAAGTGACTATTTTAGTAGTTTACCCAACATTAAATTTTTAAACATGTTAACTTGCATGGTAATCCACATGTAATTTTTTTTTTTTGAATCTTTATAAACATTTTATAATATTTTTGAATTTTAAAATTTTTATTTTAACAATAATTTTATTTGTTGACATGACATATACGATAATTAGCGTTATGTTAGCATAAAGTATATATGAACTATTACAGAATTCATATGTTAACATCGTTAAAATTAATGATTTGGTCAATATTTTCATTTAAAAAGTATTAAAATATTTTTAAAATTTTAAAATTTAATTTATTTAAAAGAATTAAATTATTAAAAGTATAATTGTTAAAAGTTAATTTTAGTATATCATAAACACACTCTAAATCAAATCCAAAACTGACATACTGACAGAAAGATAAGATGATATTTTAACGGTTTTTTTTTTTTTTTGATTTTGAAGGCATAAGATTGTTTTGGATAGATCTGCAAACTGCTTTTGTGAAAGCAGGAAGAGCAAGAGAGGAGTGCGAAATGATAAGTTGGTATACTGCGTTGGCAGCCAAATTTGGTTTAAGTTGCCACTTGCCACCTGCTTCACTTTAGCCTACCCTTTTCTTTGCCTTTTTCACTTTCCCATTTGCTTTTGGCTTTTTTTGTTTGCTTAGCCACACAATTTATGATAAAATAATACTACTCTTTACATAAAGTACTCATTCGATCAAGGAACTTCTCTTCGTGCACGAATTAGAAAATAAAAATGGAAATAATAATTAATTTTATAATAATATTATTTAATTTAATCGTGAAATCAGAGTTAATTTATTTGGTGTATTGACAGAAAAAATATATGGCTTGTATATTAGGAGGCGGATTATGTTTAGCTCCATTTATTTAAAAATGAGTATATTGGCTCTCTTTTATTTTGTTAAAGCTAAGGTATTAATTCTGACCTTATGGTTAAGGGATGAGATGAGCAATCATAACACCATATTTTATGGTTGTAAATTAGTTTTTATATGTCAGCAAAAATATGAATTAACTCTTCCATTAAAAATTCTATCCATACGTGCTTCTAAGTGATCATTAGGTTTTTCAATTTTTTTATATAAGTGGCATTGAATTAAAAGATAAGTAGAATTAGATAAAATTACCATGAAAATCCATGTATTAGGATTCAGGTAGCATTTTATGTATCTTCTAAAAAAATGGGCATATTAGTCCTTGTAGGTTAGATTAAAGAGTAAATTGGTCCTTCTATGAAAAATTTTATTCATTTCTACTGTTAAATGATGATGTACTGACGAATGAACTAGACATTAACACGTCGCATTTCACATGTACCTCATGCTAACATGTCAATAGTATAAAAAATTTTAAAAACCTAAAAATGAAGAATTTTTTTTATAATTATTTAAAAAACCACATGATAAACATAGACAAATGTTTGTTTTAGGTCATTTCATTGTGGACATGGTATTTCAATATATAGAGAGAGAGAGAATTATTAAAATTCATTAAGAATTATAAATATTTTAAAATTATTAAAAGTAATGTTTAAAATGATTTTGGACTAATGGTTTTGTAAGCTCAAATGATATTGGATTGTCTAGATTTATTATAGAGTGATTTCTTAAATAACTATTAAGAAATAATAAAAAATATAGAAAGTTATTTAAAATTATTAAGAAATTATAAATAATGACCTTTTTATTTTTTTAAATTAAACGATATATATACACATTTAGCATGTTTAAAGAATTCAAATATACACATATACACGTGTATCTTCTTAATTAAGTTCATGAATCTTATTTTGTTAATTTCTTAAAATTCTTAATAACTTTTAAATAATTTTGTATAATTATTTAAGAAACAACTGTTGCACAAACGTTAGTGAAATAAACAGTAATGTAAAATATTTATTTAAATCACAAGATCGAACCAGAACAATATAGATATATATATAATCTGAAAAATAGAAATTATAAATAAAAAAACTGGATCGAAATATTATACTCGTAGGTAGGCAAGAAAAATCGACAGGTAGTTGAGGCATGTTTTCATAGTTTCCTTAAGACAGATTCGGCCGCTCCTTTGGTGCTGGAGAAACGTTGGTCGACTGTCTCCCAAGATACAACAATGAGATGAGCACAGCAGTAGGATGACTGCAGTGGTCAATGAACTGTAGCATTGCTTTGGTTTTAAGGAGTCATTAACCTCAATTTAATATTTTTCCTTTTAATTATAAAATTACGTATTGGGCTAAAATATTCGCAGGCCCAGAAGGACTCAACCGCTTGTGGGCTAAAATTACATATTTTGTGTCACCCACATCGTGCAAGTGCACCCTCAACCCCAACATCAACTTAGTCATTCAATAATTATTAAGTTGGTCCATATATATAAACATATTCCACATTTGATATCTAAACAATGTGGGACTAAGCTTTCCATTTTCCTCAACATAATTCACAAGTGGCTTACTTTGAGCATCAATTTCTCATTCATCACTCAACCATTTTGAGCATATGATATACTGTTGTAAAGGTCTCATGAGGTAAAATATAAAACCATAATTTTATGATTCAAATCTCCACCTTTACTAATCGAGAATATGCCTCAAAGCTTCCAAAAATCTATTTTTTTCCAACAACAACTCTAGAATGAACCTTGACAATTGGTTGTCTAGGCTCATTTCAACCTAGACAACCATTTGCCCAAGTTTATTATGGACGTTGTTTTAAATAATTTTTAATAATTTCAAAAAATTATAATTTCTAGGATGAACTTGGACAACCATTTGTCCAAATTCATTAGAACATGTACAATCATTTGTCTAGGTTCATCTTGAATGTGAATTTTTAAATAATTATTAAATTTATATATATTTTTATATATTTTAAATTTTTAAAATTTTTTTATGTGGAAAAATGTGTCACATCAACATGATGTACAATGGCACACCATGTATCACCATTTGGTTGCTCATCATCACTTAGATGAAAATTTTTAACAAAAAGGACCAGTTTTTTTTTAATCTAAAGTATAGAGGCTAATTTGTCCATATTTTTGATAGAGAGGGCAAAATGCAATTAGACTCCTAGTATAGGAGCCTTGATGGACTTTTATATAATCCTACTTATTGTTTAATTCCACATCAATTACATAAAAAAACTTTAAAATTTCAAATCATCCCTTAACAACACATATGGTAGAATTTTTAACCGAATGACAATATATACATTTTTCTAACACACGTGTGCTAATTTACTCATTTTTGAGTAGAAAGTGTTAATTTACCTCCTAATATAGAGTCTTACATGATACTTTTACCTATATTCACAATGTATAAATTCATAGTTGTTTAGGGCATTTTATTATTACATATCATGGATAAATTAATAAATAATTAAAATTAAATATAATCATTAAATTTTTGAACAAGTGACATATTATAATTCTGATAGTATACATAGCCATTGTATTAAATATGATTAGATTATAGCTTGTATATCTTTAGCTTTTAATTTTTATAATTGTTTATTTTGGAATTTTGGTTGGCCCTGAATTGGATTTTTTATGTTATAAAAAACTATAAGTGGTTATTTCTGTTTTCTTTTAAACATAGTCTCAAATTATCTCAAATTATTCGGTGTTATTTAATTGAATTACATCAAGGGAGGATTTCAGAGCTAGACCTCTATAACTCCCCAAGAATGACCTAAGATATCTGAATCATTCGTATGATGCGCAACCAGCTTAGAGAAGTTAGGATCGAGTGTGGTTCGGCTCCATAAGGTCCTTAACGGCCAGTTTCGGATGCAGCACGATGCATGAAGGCCAAAGCAAATCCAAGACAACTTCACACACTGCGAATAAGAGCATGAAATGTGGCATCAACTTGGCTCCTCAATTTTCTATAGATAGGAGACATCCTCACCATTCGGAATTATTCCATACGTGATGGAAAATGTGGACTAAAAATTGTTGGGATTTAGTGTTTTTACTGTAATATTTTGTTATAATATATTTGTAATTTTTTGAACATATTTGTTTAATAAAATTTCATCATTTACATTAATATCATTTGTATTTTTTAACAGGTTTTGCACGTAAAGTAAAATAAATAACTAAATATTAACTCACTGATTACCTAATGTTTAATTAATATTAAGTTGCATTATGTAGCCAGATCATTATGCTAGAAGACAACTTATAATAGTAGGTAATCTAAATAGCCCATAGTTTAATCGAAATTGAGCAAATCAATTAAAAGACTATTATGTTAGCTAACCTGCCACCAATTGCAGTGGTAGTTTAAGTACATTTTGAACTTAATGCGCTTGTTATCTCTTTTATATTTAATTATTGCATTTTCAGCTTTAGTAGCTTAGGTTTAGATTATTGGCAAAATAAGCATTTTTAGGCATTTTCTAGTGCTTCAACAACCCATTAGAACAACTCGGGCCTCGAGAATGATTAATAGGCTATTTGAGAGTGCAGGATGTCATTTCAGGCACAAAAACACAAAGAATGACATCGTGTCGCAACATGAGGCACCTATGTAGCGACACAAAACTTAGAAACCAAAAACGAAACCTTGGGATGAAACAATGTGCGTGCTACGACGTAGGATAGGCTGTTTCGCGACACACACGTGTGTTGTAGCACAGCTTCCCCTGTGTTGTGACTAGCCTGAACGTGGGACGCAATCAGCGATGATGTTAGCAGCCGTATCTTGGCAAATTTTCTTAGATTTTATTTATCACTTGCACCCAAAGTATTAAGGGTATTTTAGGCAT